>NW_028281353.1:0-212732 GCF_059751285.1 Brachycentrus maculatus
TTTATATATACATATATATATATACATATATATATATATATATATATATATATATATATATATATATATATATATTATATATATATATATTATATATATATATATATATATATATATATATATATATATATATATATATATATATATATATATATATATATATATATATATATATATATATATATATATATATATATATATATATAAATATATATATATATATACATATATATATATATATATATATATATATATATATATATATATATATATATATATATATATAAATATATATATATATATATATATATATATATATATATATATATATATATATATATATATATATTTATATATATATATATATATATATATATATATATATATATATATATATTTATATATATATATATATATATATATATATATATATATATATATATATAAATATATATATATATATATATATATATATATATATATATATATATATATATATATATATATATATATATATATATATAATATATATATATATATATATATATATATATATATATATATATATATATATATATATATATATATATATATATATATATATATATATATATATATATATATATATATATATATATATATATATATATATATATATATATATATATATATATATATATATATATATATATATATATATATATATATATATATATATATATATATATATATATATATATATATATATATATATATATATATATATATATATATATATATATATATATATATTTATGTATATACATTTATATTTATATTTTTATAGCTTCCCTATTCGAAAAAATCATGGCTTCCCCCTGATACGTTATTGTACTATAATTTTTGCTTTCCTCAATTGGCTTTATTCTCAGTAGTTATTATGTTTCCGGACCAGCCTTACAGAAAAAACCTTTGATTTCTTTTTGTATTAATCACTGGCTTTATCAGAGCTCCAACTTATTCTTGATTATACCCAAATCCTGAAAAGACTTTCCTGTCAAATGGTATAATAAATGATTCTTTCATTATTTCTTGCTCAACATCCGTTATAATTACGCTTTGAATAACTCCGTGTTGACCTTCGAAAGCCTACGACATTTAAGGCTTTTTTTGGCGAATACCTCTTTCAATTCAACAATACGTAATTTAATCACTCTGACTTCCTTCGTCAATCCCAATATAGCAAAATAGCGAACATTTTTGTGCATTGATATTAATTTCAATATCATTTCTTGACTCATAATACCAAGAATATTAATAATAAAAATTCAATTAATGAGAAATAATTATTTTTACAGTATCAAGTTTTATTTTTAGCTTACAAATGCGTCGTTTAACTTGCTGGCAAAATAATTTATTAATTTCATAAATAATGCTTTGTTTTTTCATGGCATTTTTCCATTTTCAAATGCTCTTCAAAACCAATATTACTTTTTTAAAAACAAAACATGAAACTAATACAAAAAAGTTAAAAACTTAAAAAAATAAAATACTTTTTAGATAATTTTAATTTTACAACATTTTCAGCGTGCCCAAATACTTATTCACAAATCTGGATTATCTCCAATTAATGGAGTTATTTTTTTATATTTTTTTATATTTATATTTTTTTTCATATTATTTTTTGACATCTTGGATGAAGAAGAATATGGAAGTCTGGGTATTTACGGGGCTTACGACCGTTATGGGCTGGTTTAAGTGATCGCTTTATACACGTTAACATTCACCAATTTTACCCATGATTGACAACCACAATACTCAAATTCTTGGAAGTTCTATACATATAATCCAGTTACAAGTACAGTGTTTCGAAATTGGATCATATATATAGAACTTCCAATTATTTGGGTAGTGCAGATTCAAGTACAATTTTTAGAAATTGGATTAATGGAAGAGTTAAATGGAAAGAAAAAAAGAAAGCACACGTTTCGAATATGATAAGTTGTAAATGCTTGTGATTATACAATATTTTAGTAACTGTCAATATACAATATTTTAGAAATAAGGTTTCCGCTATGAGAAAACTTAAGTATTGCTCTTTTTTTCTTCAGGTGGTGGTCAAAAAATTTATTCAATAAAAAGGTTTTTACTAATGGCAGATAATTTTTTTAAAACAATCGGTGAATAACTTTAGAAGACTTATCGTACTGAATAAACCAACATCTGTAATTGTTTTTCGTGCTATCTTCTTTCTATTCTTTCAAATCGCAATATTTAAACTAACATCGTCAACAAACAAAAATATTGCTTTTAAAATATGTTCAATTGTTTCTGTGGCGTCTTTTTGTGCATTCATGATTTTTCATTAAGTGAATTTGATTTTTGAACGTAATTAAAATAAACATCCAAGGGATCAAAATCTCCTTGCGATTAAAGACGGCTTATTCACACATGTTACAAAACTTCCATAAGTCATTATTTGAGAAAAAGATTCCACAATATCGCTTTAACGTATGACGTGATCTAATCCATTGTGTATTTTGTATGTTATATAAGGAACTTCTTGAATTTTTATCAGAGAAATAAAATTATATTTGTTTTACAAAGCTATAATATGTCCGGAAAAAGTTTTCGCGGAAAGCTGTAAGAAAGTATTGTAAAGATTTACGGGGCTTTTATTAAAAGGAAGATTTTTATATTATATGTGGCTTTCATTTGCCAGGTGTCCTTCAGGAAAGAACAGAGATTGATGATATTTTGATGAAAATGGATACAAAACCCGATTTCTAGGCTCATATCAAAAATGAGAATTTTTCCTCACATAAATCCTAACGGGCACACTCTATCTGCCGCTTATCGATTTCTTCTATGTACTTAAATAATTTATTCACATCCTAGGTAGGGTTTGTATTACAAAAGCTGTTGACGTTTTCATCTCGTAACAATAAAGGATTAGTTTGCTTAGCACACGTGATTTAGGGTTATGTTCTAAAAAAAAAATGTAGTACGCTTGTTGTACATATTTTAAAACTCTCAACTCAGTCTTGTTCTTTACATTTGTTATGTGTCAAGGTAGTGGAAGATGATCAGTAAAAATTTGCTAGTACTTCGACTTTGGTTTATTATAAATAAGTATTACTAGATAGCTAGCTCTAAGTGAGTGATTGGTTTCTAGGAGAAACTAATCTAGTATCCCCTTGCAAGACTCTGCGGGTAAGCACACGATTGCGGCTATTGTCACCACATTCTTTACAACATTCATAAATAGCTGACTTGAGAACGAATACTAACAATGTGTAGGAAATAATATTTTCGGTAAGCTTTTTATTGTAATAGGGAGTTGATGTGTTGAAAATATTATGTTTTTTAACTCGATAATAATTTTTATGAAAAATCATATAATATTACCCCTTACCAACGATTTGCCTCCCATATGGTGACCTTTTTAACGGGATTGTGAATCTATTTCAGCTTCACAGTATTCTGAAAAACCTAAAAATATGTTTTCTTAACAAAACTTGAACACTCGTATTTCAAAATAATTATTTTGGTTTTACTCAATCCCAAATAAACAATATATGTAAATATAAAAACCAAATAATTTAGCTTTATTCATTTCAATAAATGTATGAATTTTTAATCAAACACAGATTTTTTGAGTCTACTAAGTTGTATTTTATTAACAAAAACAAATAAAAATTTCATATTGTTACAATTGTTTCGCCTAGTTATGTCATTTTCAAACCAATGTCTTTTGAAAATGGCATAACTAGGCTAACAATTATCACAATTTTAATTTTTTATGTGTTTTTGATAATAAAATACAACTTTGTAGACTCAAAAAATCTGCGTTTGATTTAAAAATAATGCATAAATTAAAATGGAGTTCTATAAATTAAACGCCGAATCAATAAATAAATTCATTCATTTCAATCTTTCATATTCTATGTGGAGCAGATGGAGTCCACTAACTGCCTCCAGGCATGGTAGCTCCCTTGCATCCTCTCAAGAAAGGTCCACGTCCTAAAGTTCAGACGAGAACTGCCGACTCATTGTCAGCATTGAAAATTTTGGGCGGTGAGAACCTGATGCTTAAAAAAGAAAGCTTGTAAAAGAGGCAAGCTTAATTAAAACTCTTAAGGCATGCAAGTATATGACCTAGTCAACTTAGCAAAATGCAGAGTAAAACATTTCGCTCTCTTTTATTAGTTTTATGGTTTGTTTTTTAGTAACGATCATTTAATACTTTTAACCTAACTAAAAATAACGCTTAGACTTATGAGACAACTTAATAACAGGGTTATTATTAAATTACATATTTATAACGTTACTTGGTATAATATTGTAGCATAATTTAAAAAAAACCTTTCTTTTTCATTATCGTATTCGTCGATAAATATGTATAATGGAAAAATATGGCTACCGCTGACCAACGACCAATTTACTACATTACTTATAATGAAAAATAGATTAACTTACAAATATGCACTTTGTTATTAGTAAATAAAAAGAATAAGCATAATTCATAGTTCAGGAGTTTTTCCTATATTTTTTAGGTACTATTTTTTATGGATAAAAAATACAAATATTACGTGCTTTTGATCATTTAAGTAAAAATTTCCATGCTATTTTCTAGCCGTACGTTTATATGTGAATATGTGGATATGTGTATAAAGCATACCTATTACTTTAATATATCCGGTATCGTGACACAAAGCCATTTTACAATGAAATTTGTTACCTCCTTCGCCAGTAACGCATATTATTTCCGATAGATTTCTACTAAATTTTCATCAATTCTGGTTTTCACTATTTGTGGTATCAAAATAACTTTGATTGTCGAACTATATTATTCCTTAATTTGGCTACCGTTATTGTATATTACTATCGATATTGCCGAAGTATCCAATAAAGGATCTATGTATTGAAGGGTATCGGGAGAGTGTTATGTTACCATACCACAAAGTCAAAAATGCTTTTCATATAAAATATACGTTAAAATTTTCGAGTTTGCGTTATAATTACACAAAGGAAGAAAACAACTGTAATTATTCATATTTTTTTAACTAAGCTTTTAAATAATCATTAATTAACATAATTTTTTTTTTAAATTTAATACTCTTTTTTCCAAATTTTTATTTAAATAATCATGTCGGCGATGTTTATCACTATCTTTCGTTACATAGCAATTAGATTTTTTTACGCATTTTCCTCTTATATTGGTTTAGTTCAGGTAATAATTTTAATCTTAAACGATATAATATTGGCAAATACAAACTTAAAGCAAAAAAAAGGTAAATTTCAACAGCAAAATTGCTTGTAAATAATGATAATAATAGTATACATAATAAAAACGGCATTTAAATTATGATTAAATAAACTCCCAGATATTTAATTAATGTTTTACGAAGAGTTTTGAAAATATTTCAAGTTATTTAAAAACAAACAAAATTATAATTAGCTTAATTAAAATGTTCAAAAAAAAATATTCCTCAAAGCAATATATTTTTAAATGTAGGATATTATTTTCGCAAACGCCGACGCACGATTTCAACTTTTCAAAATTCTTGTGTTGAAAATAGTATCAGCTATTTTGCACCGTTTTTTCAGGGAAATCCTTAAAATAGTCTTCAACAAAGGATTTAAGTTTTGCAGTCAAAAACTCGGTTTAAAAAAACATAATTTTATTTGTCATTGGAAAAATACTATCACTGAAGCAAAAGGAACAAGTGCGGAATAAGATTATTAATACTCCTTTATAAAATTTTCGACAAAATTAAGAAAGGAACGTTGAGATGGTTTGGGCATGTGAATCGAATGAGTGAAGAAAGGATAGTTAAACAAATTTATGAAGCGTATGTGGTTGGTAATAGAAGTAGAGAAAGACCGAAGAAAACTTGGTATGATCAAGTATTTCAAATACTTGAATGTGGTCAAGTAAGGAGCCGGAATAATCAGCGTGTACGAAGTGTATGAATGTAGGAGAGGCGAAGATTGTGTGCAAAGACATTTTTGTGTGACGTTCTATTCTCTCTGGCTACTTAGTAAGTTAGTTTTATAGACTTTATATATTTACGCGTGTTATTTTAATAAAATTTACTCTGGTACATTATAAAACATTGTACATTTTTATAGCGCTTCATCGATTTATTTGATAGATATGGGATCGGCCCAGATAAACGTAATCTCATTACATTAAAATAATTTTCCATCATATTGAACTCGTCAGAGATAAACGATTTAGTCTTTAATCTGTACATTGGTAGGGATGAATTAAAATATATTTTGTATTTTCCAAGTGGGCTTTTTGATTAAATGTCTAATTAAGGGTGTTGTATGATACTTGATTAATGCTGTCATATACGTTTGATCGTATATAATATTGTGCGTTAATTTCTTTGTTCAGCTTCTCAACTGTTTCAAAATATTCTTCTTCTTCTTATTATAGGCCTTGCGGCCTGTTTTTAAAAGGGATTAGCCTCCTGCGACGTCGATTCCCAGCTATCGGCCCATCTCTTTGGTGGTCTGCCCGGGAGTCGTCTACCATGGGGTTGGCCGTACAGTGCGATGTGGGGGAGTCTGGATGGTTCCATTCTCCTCACATGCGCATACCATTGTCTTCTTCGTTGCCTTCCCCACCTAACGACATCTTCGATCTCGCATATTTCCCTAATCTTGGCATTTCTCAATCTATCTCGAAGACTCTTGCCTGTTATGCTTCTCAGAGTCTTCATTTCTTACACTCTAAGCGCTAAAATATTGTAAATGATATTTAAAAAAATATATTAATTTATTTAGTATTTTTATTTAATTATTTATATCTCAACGTAGATGAAGCAGAAATGGAATTCTAATTTAGAAATATTGAGTGTGTCCAAATACTTGTTCACAAATCTGGATTATCTCCTATTAAAGGAGTTATTTTTCATATTATTTTTTGACATCTCATCAAATATGAAGAAGAATATGGAAGTCTGGGATTTCACGTGGCTGACGACCGTCATAGTCTAGTTTGAGTGATCACTTAAACCAGTCTATGATGCTCGTCAGCCCCGTAAATGCCTAGACTTTCATATTCTCCTTCATATTTGATGAGATGTCAAAAAATAATATGTATTCTAATTTATTATTATTGAGTATGCGACCTGTCATGGGCTTATAATAATTATAATAACTAGGATAATTTGTATGGCGCCATTTTCGTAAAATAATACCTCAAGGGCGCTTATAAAGACATGGATAGTAATAACAATAATAGGATGATGATGATTTGGTCACCTCGTGTGTGTGTGTTATTAAAACGGGAAGCCAGAAAAGGATATTTAAAGAATTCTTACTTACAGATCGTTTATTTATATAAGTTCTTACACTTCAATTACTATCGATATTAACTATTATAATTTAATCTAATTAATTAATGAAACTTTTAATTAAAATGTGAAGCTAGTTACACGTCCTATAGAACCAAACGATGCAGGCGAATCTCGGCCTCCTCTCTTCGGTTGGTCGCTTTTGTTGAATTCGTTCGGAAATCTCCGTGGCGAATTCGTATTTTGAGTGTTGCCAAACTGGCAGTGTAGCTAAACGCCTACAATGACAATGATATACAAAAAATAAATGGATTAAAGCGTCGTCAATCGGTCTCGGGCCGTCGAGTCTGGAGCGGGGAAAAGAAGAGCCGACAAATTTAAACGCCTTTTTCTTGATCCCATGGGCTGGAGAATGGCCAAGGTGTTGGGCAGGACGCCTTCCTGAGCGATGGTCGTCACGCTGGAGGGCAGCTTGTTGAGCTCCTCGTTATTGTGGATGGCCAACTTCCAACTTCCAGACTAGCACAGTTCAAACGGGACTTTTATCCTCTTTTGCCGCCCCTCCGCTATCCGACATGGGTCCGCTATCCGGCTTGTTTAAATAATTACTTTATTTACTTCAAAATTGTAACATTCTACCCATGATGGAGAACTGCGCTACTCAAATTTCAGAAGTTATTTATTCTTCGATTGAACACATCTTCCGTGTGGTCTTTTTTTGGCAAAATCTGTAGTTAAAATCAGTAAGTTATTAGCAGAAACCTTCAATTTAAATAATTTAAGATTCTTTGTAAATTCTTAGATTCTTTATATCAGAAAATACTTACATGGTTACAGGGCTTACCAGACATTCATATTCTTCTCCATCTTTGTTAAGATATAAATTAACTAATTTTTATACAAAAAATACAGAATTTGTGCACCATTTTTTTTTAAACACAAAATATTTTGTGCTTTATATCTTATTTTTAAAATCAATCAATATATTTTCGCGAAAACAATATTTTATCATAATAATATATGATGGCTATCCTTTATACTATGTGATAATTTAAATACGTTACTTAATCAAAATTTTAGGTTAATTAATCATAAAAATAAATATTAAAAAAGCACTAGTTAAAAAATATACCTAAGTGATTTTTGTCTAATATTTATTAAATGTATTGGAAATTCTGATTGGAAACTCTGGATTGGAAACTGAAGCGCAGGACTTCATTTTATTAACTATAAAAACACTGATTTGATTTGATACAGTACCCTATGCGCCATTGAGTGAGAATAATGGTAAGAAGAATGAAAAATTATTATAAAACGATGTAAAATTTCAGAGAATGAGTGAATTTTATCGATTTTTTACCAATTCGTGATACAATAAACTTTTGCTGAATTCACGTGATCGTAATGTATGTACACATTACTTATAAAATTATTTCCGAATTCGCTCAACAATATTCAATTTAGTTAACGATACAATTCCGTCTTTATCTTTATGGTAGTATTTATTATGAGTAAATGCTGTTCAGAGAGGTCGTAACTTGTAACCAAAGGGTGTAAAATTTTGATAGTATTGTCAAGGGCTTTTGTCATAGCGTGGCGCGCAGCATAAAACTGTTTGTCTACTGCGAATTTTGCCTAATCGTTCATCTTACCCTGGCGCCATTAAATATTTTCTGGACCCTAGCAAAAATATATTATATATCTAGTTTTTTTCTGTTTGTCAACAAGGCATTTTTAAGGTTTAGAATTAAAAATCAAATACATTCCTTAAGCCATGGAACGATTCTTAGAACTTTATTTTCTTGCGAAATTAAAATTATTTTTAATGATTTTGTGTTTTTTACACTCAGTTTTTTTTCGTGAGACGAAGAATTACTTAATTAGTAATTTTCACACATTTCAACAAAATTCAACAATATGTACCAACACAAATTTAAAACGACGAAACATTTATAATTAAAATAAAGGGATGTTTTTTATATCACTACTCTAGGTTCTTAATTTAGTACAGTAAAACATTGATGTAACGAATGTTTTGAAACCCCTTTTTTCTAAGTAAAGCATTTTTACAGAAGTACGCATCTGCACAACGGATAGACCCTGTAAATAAACCTCGATGTAACGAAAGTAAGTTAACTTAAGTGCACTTATAATTAAAAATTTAATTTTAATTTTAATATATTGTAGAATTATATTTCCGTATGTACATTTAACTCACCCGAATATTATTTAAATTGAAATAAAAAAATAGATTTTTTTTTTGAAATAATACAAAATTTCATTTGAAAATCTAGCAATAACTAATATGTAATTATTTTTATAATGCACTACTTAAATTCACTCAATTATAATTTTTTTTCTTATAATATTTTTTATAAAATCATGGCTTTCACACCCCTTCTTGTTGTGATTAAAACATAGAAATTTGACTAGCCTCCAGTCTGATAATGTTGGCAACGACTAAATCTGCCCACTACTCAAATAAAATTTATGGAAAAAACTACCTAGTACTTTTTTTTATTATTAGATACTATTCATCTATGGCAGACTTTAAACGTACGTTAGACTAGACACAACTTCAACTGTCTATCCTAACCGAAAATTTCCACGATGAATGATTCATAAACCTAGACATTTTCCCTTAATCAATATTTAATTATAGTTGTCAAGCTCGCTCTGTGAAGGAGTGGTCAGTTTTCCTAGAACAATTGATTAATTTTGATCCCCTATACATTCAGCCCCAATGCAGTATGTTCGAGAACCGTATGACATTATGACCTCCTTACATACATAAAACTGTTGTTGGCAAGACATTAATATTGAATTCACCAGGTCACATTTTCACTACATAACACATGTATACGTCGTGGAAAGTTCAGTGCATTTTATCGATCACTTACAAAGTGCAGTAGTTGGCATCAACACGTGAATTTATGGCTTTTCGATTATAACACGGAGTAATATGTTTGAATAAATTTATTTATTTTACGTGAAATTTAAAAAAAAATTATTTATCCCATCATTATCCATAGTAAATATTTACAACATTTTGAGTGTGTCCAAATACTTGTTCACCGATAGATTTCTCTAGTGAAGTTTTAGTGATTCATGAACAAGGTTTCTAAATTGGTTCATATATATAGAACTTCCAAGAATTTGAGTAGTGTGGTTGTCAATAATGGGTAGAATTGGTGAATGTTACACGTGTGTAAAGTGATCACTCAAACCAGCCTATGACGGTCGTAAGCCCCGTAAATGCCCAGACTTCCATATTCTTCTTCATCTTTGATGAGATGTCAAAAAATAATAGTAAATATTATTTACCAGCTACTAACTAGGATCAATTTTTTAAACAGTGATATTATTTTTGTGTGGTAATCTTATATTGTCAGCCTCCGTATTGTAACGGTTAGCATGCTCGGTTACCGTACTGGATGTCCCGGGTTCGATTCCTAAAGGGGGGGGCAAATAAATAAAATGTGATTTTTTCACTCTAATGTGTACTCAATATTACCTTCGACTGGTACCTGCAGCGGAGGGCTGATCACCTTTCCTTCATGTGTTTACGATCAAGATAACACTGCGTTTATATGATGCAGTGCATCATCTTTGCACCATCACGTGTGGATAAGAGTTTGATTGATTGATAAACATTACATAGCATAAGAACCAATATATATGTTTTTAATATATAAATATGCGATTGTGCTAGTTCATATAAAATATCATGTTATCAATTATCACATTTGCATATCTATACATTAATAATAATAATAAAACCCTTATCCGCACCCCAATGGTGCATAGGGCACTGCTTCATATAAACGCAGTGTTATCTTGATCGTTTACACATGAAGGAAAGGTGATCAGCCTTCCGCTTCAGGGACCAGTCCAGGGTAATATTGAATAAATCACTTATATTTATTTGACCCCCCCCCTGGGAATCGAACCCGGGACCTCCAGAACGGTAGCTTGTGGCCTATTTTTTTGAAAAATTAGCCTTCTACGATGTCGATTTCCAGCTGTAGATTCATCTCTTTGGTGGTCTGCCAGTGAGTTCGTCTACCTTGGGGTAGTCTAAATGGTTAAATAGAAGTCCATTCTCCTCACTTGCGCATACTATTTTCTTCATCCTTGCCTTCTCCACCTAACGACATCTCCGATCTCGCGTATTTCTCTAATCTGAAAATAAAATAAAAATATTTTCAGATTAGGTTTAAAAAGTTTTTTTTTTACAAAATAAATAAATAACTGAAACCTGTTTCTCTTATATTTTTACTATAAAGCTCTTTCTTCGTTGAAATATATAAACTTAAAAATAAGTTTTTTAAATATTGAAAAAACATACGTTTTTATTTTTTTGTAAGCTTTCTGAGGGCTGAACAAATTGGAAAGAAAATTGACCTGAACGTAATCCGTCATATCGGTTAACTTTTTTCAATATTAGGTGAAAAACAACTTGGCTATTGAAAAGCCGAAAAGCAATTTCTTTACTATATTTTCCACTAAAGCCCATTATACATATCGACCGGAATGCATAATATTATGTTCCTTTTTAAATCTGCGAAAATAGTTTTTGTTTGCTTATACTCACAGGAAATCAATGCTTCTAGTTAATTGATGTTATTCGTATTTATAAACAAAAATATCCATCAAATTAATGTATTTATAGACCAATATTTACAACCTTGTTAATGTTTTTCCAATTTTACATCCAAAACAACATTTTTTATATACTAGTGCTGTAAAAACAGTGTTTGAAATATTATTCTTTCCATAAGGGACTCGAAAATTTTATGCATTGTCCAACTCACTAGAGTAAGTATATGTATATGTATAGAATTGTTAGTACCCTAGTCACTCTGCTACTCTTCTTTTCCTACCTATTATCCCTTTTCCATTTCCTTAGCCATACAATAGGAGTGTCTATTATCCTGAGCCTTCTTCGTTTACAATACGTGTCTTATACTATATATTTTTTATAATAATTAAAATAAGTTAGGTACTAGTAATTTACATTATTAAGATACAAAAAACTTAATTTGTCACTTTGTCGATTCAATGCGGTAATTGGGCACACACACACACATATTTATTTTTTCAAACATCTTCTGCTTTTATACGAAATAAAATATCTTATCTTATTTGAGAATAAGAAATAAGAGGTAGAAAATTTCAGAGCTTACGACCTGGTATTTGAGTGGCGTAACGTTCATCATTCTCCCTTTTGTTGAACATCCATTTTGAACTAATTTTAAAAAAATGTACAAATGCACTGTTGTTGGATTTTATTCACATTTTAGATGCGATTTTGATGGTTATTTTATATATCATCTGTAGAATGCTATAAGTAATCCAGTTTCTGATAAAAAAAATATATTAAATAAATTAAAATTATGCCTGAATAGTCCTTTTAAATAATTTGTTATGCAATTTCACATTAAATACAAATATATTCTTTTTAACAGTCTAAAACCATTGGATTTCTAAAGGTGTTCTGTTATGTTCAAGGAGTCATTGTTTTAGGAACTTGTCAGTAACATTCAGACTAATTATCTACATAATTCAGCTTTATCGACCAGACAGCGTATCAATGAGATGAATTGTAACAAGAAACTCAGTCCATTTCAGCATTCCTTAGTACTGTGAATGGAAATAACTACTTGTTCTTGGAATTCCAATTGTTGAAAACTAAAACATAAATAAAAATTAATTGAGTTATTCTAATATCTCATCAAAAATTTAAAATATACTTTAGAATGTGCTTTTAAAAATGTGTGAAAAATATATCTTTTGTCAAACATTTTCTACGACGATGAATAAGAAATAAGTTGACGAATTTATAAAATTATAATTAAAAACAATTATATTTGCGCAAAGATAATTTTTTTAGGCACGTCTTGACATTACATTCCTTCAATACTGTATTTTTGTATTTTATTGAGTTTTTTTTATTAATGTAATCACCACTAGTTTCGAGAACTAAAGATGTTCTCATAAACAAGTGGAAATTAAGAATAGTAAACACATCAATTTTCTATTTAAATCGTTATGTTATTCCGCGAAGTTAATGCCAAATAATTAAATAATATAGTTGTCAAAAAACTATAAACATGGATTTTATTTGTGAGTTATGCAAATTGCCTATAATTAGGAGTCAGAAAGATAAATTCTTGTTATTAGGATTCCATAGTCCGTCGATTGGCGAATTCATGAAATAATTATAAAACAACGTTTTCGATTGGTCAGAAAAGTACAAAAGTAGACAAAACGAATGAAAGCATATAAAAATACGTAATAAAATAATTGATTCAACAAAAATCGTTTCACATTTATTTTTATTTTTATTTATTTACGGAGTAACCCAGACAGCCTTTACTTTTAAGGTTTGTATGCAGGTTGGAAAGTTTATTTGAAATAATTGTTAAAAAATGTACTTTAGTACGAAAAAATATGCTTGAAACATATCGCTCACGCCTTTCAACAACGTCATATATCTAAAATCGTCAATTTTCAGTTGGGCATATTTTTGGAGAGCCCAGAAAATGTACCAGCAAAAGCGGCATGTTTTTAACTTAATATTTACCAGATACAGGGCATAAAGTGTTGTTTTTGCATTTTGAAGAAAAAGTATTATTTAATTATTTTTTTGAATAAACTAAATATTTTTCAAATGGAGAAAAAACCTTAAGGTTATACTTAAAAAGATCTGTACATAGTAAAAAATTCATTAGTGGCTTGATATTTATTTATATTTAATACATTTTATTGTATTCTTAAACTTTAAAAACGTTCTCCTGTAAAATCAAGTTTTTTATTTATGACGTTGTTGAAAGGTTTTATTGGAATGGTTAAATAACGAAATAATTCAGAGCTAAGATAAACATTATCGATAAAATTATGGAATGTTTATAACATTTTGAGTGTGTCCAAATACTTGTTCACAAAATCTGGATTATATCCAATTACAGGAGTAATTTTCATATTACTTTTTGACAACGACACCACTACACACTACTACACACCACCAATAATGGGTAAAATTAGTGAATGTTACACATGTGTAAAGTGATCACTTAAACCAGCCTATAACGGCAGTCAGCCCCGTAAATGCCCAGACTTCCATATTCTTCTTCATCTTTGATGAAATGTCAAAAAATAATATTATGGAAAGTGTTTTAAAATGTTTTGACATGTGGAACGATAGAGAGAGAAAAGAACGGGAAAACAAATATATTTGGCAAATTTAGTTAGAAATAGAAATACATGAAGACCGAGGAATATTTGTCATCATCAAGTATTACAAATACTTGAATGTGGTCAGGTCAGGAGTCATAAGACAGAGTAGTGTGGCATAAGCGGCGTAATAGTTATTTATATAAAAAAGATTTTTAAGACCGATTTCATCTAGTTTTAAAAACTCTCCCACATGTCACACAAATGTCACATATTGTAATATTGTAACACATATCCACGTACAACTCCTCCACATCTCCATTCCAGTCAGCAGTTGTTTGTCTGAAACTTCAATTCGAAATGCTACATCTCCTTTCGGCAAGCTTTTGAATGCTGTCAAAGGAATTTAAGATAGAAAGCTTTTCTATTGAAAGGACTTGTGTGTTTATAGATCCCTTTCACCCACACATGTATATTCCTCAGACGCAACACATAATAACGTCCTGAATATCATTATTTCAGAGCCATCAGTATACTCTTACTACTACATAACCATATCCGCTTCCTATTTGGAGCAAATGGAATCCACAAACTGCCTTACACTCTTCTGTAGACTGAAGTCAGTATGAGTTATTTTTTTTAAATTTTGTGGTGATATTTCTTGACGGAACTAAATTTTATACCAGTTTGAACTGTATAATACCAGTCTGGTGATGTCAGTTACGATAAAACCCGGTCACTGGTCAAATTAAATAAACTGAAAAAGATTTATAGTTTTGTTTTATTATTTTTAATTGATGTTTGGTAGATTTAAAAATTGATAAGATAAATATCATCTTTACTAACTATTTTTTTATATGTATATTCTTCTCTCTCTCTCTCTCTTCAGACTTATTCCTCATTACTAAGGGTTGTGACCCTTGTTGAAGCAATTACTCTTCTCCAGTCATCCCTTGACAATTTTTTTTCTGCTGCTTTTATGGACCAGCAGCATAGAGAAAGATGGAGTGGACCAAACTCCTGACGAGTTTTATCTCGGTGCTGTTACTCACACCCCTGTCTTTCCAGATTTTGTCTAGCTTAGACCTGGCTCTTTTGGCAATGGTGATACGACGTCTGATCTCTCCTTAGCAAGTTCCTTCATTGCTGATTTTGAGATCCAACTAACTGAAACTTTTTTATTATCTCTAAACCTTCAAGTGAGTTTTCGAGATCACCATTTTATTTTTCTAATATTCCTGTAATTAATAAAAATATTTAATTTTGGGCACAAGTTTTAAGCAGACCTAATTTAGGTCCGTGCCTAAAAAAAGTCATCATCTTGTGGTAGAACGAGAATCAAACCACAAGCCTTTGAGTCAAAGTTCACGACACCAATAACCCACTCAACTATTTAATACTCACATAACTATTAATGGTCGTGAATTATTCATCAAACTTAGAAATGCTTCCAGTATAATGTTATAGTAAATAAATGAAGGTACTGGAAGCGTGCTGACCAACGTGTCCGCCTCCGTAGTGTAATGGTCAGCACACTTGGCTACCGTTCTGGGGGTCCCGGGTTCGATTCCCAGGGGGGTCAAATAAATAAAAGTGATTTTTTCACTGTAATATTTATTCCATATTACCCTGTACTGGTACCTGAAGCGGAGGGCTGATCACCTTTCCTTCATGTGTTAACGATCTAGATAACACTGCATTTATATGATGCAGTGCCCTATGCATCATTGGGGTGCGGATAAGGGTTTGAATGAATGAACTGGAAGCGTAATTAGGATTATCCAATATATCTTGAAATTTCGATGCTAGAATAAACTCAACTTAAGCAATTTGAACAACATT
This sequence comes from Brachycentrus maculatus, assembly GCF_059751285.1. Lineage (NCBI taxonomy): Eukaryota > Metazoa > Arthropoda > Insecta > Trichoptera > Brachycentridae > Brachycentrus > Brachycentrus maculatus. The sequence continues at coordinate 16,308 of NW_028281353.1, forward strand.
TATTATTGTATAGTTATAAATATTATCTATCCACCTAATGAAGGTTTTTTATAAGATATAAGATAATACAGAAGGTTATAAATGCTTCACATTAGATTTTAACAGGTTAATGTTGTAACGTAAAATAATTCTGTCCAATGAAAATAATAATAAATATTTTGTTATTTTTTAAATTTTATTTATTTAATATTTATTTTTTATAATTTGGTACAATTCCTATGCATTTCTTCTTAAATTATCTCTATTTTACTTGCACTGAGCCTCTCCAAAAAAGAAACTGAGCTCTTGTGCTTGAAGAGGGGATTTTTCTTATTTTTTTGTTGTTGATAGTATCATGTTTTACATTTTTTTTAAATATTACTGGGGAACGTGTGTTTTTTATGCTTTAGGAGGGAGTTATCTTGTTTAGTTTTCTATTGTAAAGTCTGAATATGTTTAAAGTGTTCGTCAAGTTTATTTTTGGAGTGTTTGTGTCTATATATATTTTTACTTTCTAAAGAGGAGCTGTTGAATTTTTTTATTCCTAAGTGTATATAATTTTGTTGTATATTCATCTTTCAAAATTTGAGTCGTATAGTTATATTACCCAAGTTTTGAAAGCTGAATAATATGGTTGTATAGTAATTTATAACTTTATACATAGTGTAACATTACTAGTCAATGACAATTAAGTTTTGCAATCGTTATAACATTCATACTCTCTCAAAATAAAAACTGATTCGTCTCTGTTAAAATATGAATTAAAATCTTGACAACAACCCTTAATATTAATATTTGTATTGAAAGTTTTAAATGTACCAATCACAAAGTATTTCTTTACTTTCGTGTTTAAAATTTCCACAACATTCATAACAGTATGTATAAAACTTTTACAAAGTTTTTGACAGTTTCGCGAATGTCTCAGTAACTCTTTACTGGATAATTTAAACTCTTCTCTTAGTACAATAAAATCCCTCATTTTGATGCGTCTGGTGTATTTAAATATTTCATAAAAAAATTGTTATGGGTTTTTAAAAAAAATATTTAAAAAATCATTAATTATCGCCTACATTGTATATGAGTTTTTAAACTATTAATGTCTTTTTCATAATTTATTGTTTATGTCCGCCTCCGTAGTGTAATGGTCAGCACGCTCGGCTACCGTTCTGGAGGTCCCGGGTTCGATTCCCAGGGGGGGTCAAATAAATATGAGTGATTTTTTCACTCTAATATATATTCCATATTACCCTGGACTGGTACCTGAAGCGGAGGGCTGATCAACTTCCCTTAATGTGTTAACGATCAAGATAACATTGCGTTTGTATGATGCAGTGCCCTATGCACCAGTGGGGTGCGGATAAGGGTTTGAAAAAATTATTTATTTAAACTTCATGTACAGAAAAGAATTAAGTACATAGGCGGGCATATTGCTAAAAAGCAAGATCTTCCAACCAACCAAAAATAGACTAGTGATACGACTAGTGATAGTGGTCAAAACGTTTGATATTATATATAGCTATTTGCAATCAGAGGGTAGATAGTACTTGAACATTCAAGGAAACGTAAATTACAAATTTCGTTAATATTCGTACAAATTATTTGTAATAGTAAACATTTTTCGAAGTTTATAATTAACCTTGTATTCAACACCTTTCATACAGAACTTAGACAATTACTTAGGTTAAAATCACGGTCAATATCAATTTTTTAAGTCTAATAACCAGTATGATTTACTTTCTTTGACTTAACAATACTACTCCATAATCCATTCAATGTTTCAAATTTCCCTGCAGTAGAGGTTTGACTAATAAATACTTGAAACTTTTTCGCTTACTCGATTAGTATTGGATACTTTTTTCTCGGTTTTTATTTCCTTCCTACTTCGGTGTTTGATATTTAATTTGTTATACATATTTAGAGATATAAATACGCAATACACAACCAAAATTGTAAGCAGATAAGCGTGATTAGATTCAATGATCGAATTCAGAAACCGAATTATGTAACAATTTCCTTTATAAAAGTCTTAATTAAAATTGACCGTCCGTACAGGTCGTATAGCAAATATTTCAAGTAAAAATCCTTGTTGCCTTTTTTCTATGTGAAATCACGAATAAATACTATGTATAACGTTTAGGCAGAAATTTGTCTAACGTATCTCAGAAATTAATTCAGAAGAATAAATACAAATTATATACCTTCCACCAATAGCATTGTAGATATGCCAGTATATTGATATTTAAGGCACAATATCAAGCAATATTTTTGATATCACGCTAGGATATTTTCAATTTCTTCGTTGAAAAAATTAAAAAAAGGGACATTGATAGTATTCAAATTTTACTTTAAGTCATGTCGGATTTCTTTCTGCATTTTATTTTAAATTTGACCCTCAAATTGATGTCACATTATATCATAAATATGAAATTCAGGTGTAACACACTATATATTGTTTCATAATTGGGATTTTACAAAATAATAAACACTTTTTTTGTTAGCTGAAAAATAAATAATATTTTTTTTAATCTAATTTACTAATTTGTAAAGTCATTTAAACAAAGCCATTAAGTGCTTTTAAATATAATGTGTGGCATGCAAATCACTGGATTTACACACATATTGCGTACAAAATTATTTTTAATGTTTTTATTATGTAAGAAACTTATAAGGTACTCGTTTATCGACACGTTCAATGAATATTGTCAAATCTATATAATATTTTTTCTATATGATTTAAGAAATTAATAAAGGCATGCATAAAATATACAAATTTATACAAATATAAATATATATATTTATTGTAAAACCTATAACCAAAATTATAAAAGATAATGGGTATTTACAGGACTCATGACCTGTAGGTTGGTTTTAGTGATCAAATTATACACGTGTAACATTTACCATTCTACCCTTAATTGATTTTTTCACTTTTATTATTATTTGTTATGTTACTTTGAATCGGAGTGTGAAACGCAGAGATAACCACTACTTCACAGCATCGATACAATGCATTACCCTATGAATCGTTGGGCTTAAATAAATGCCGAGGATAAAGTCACTTGCAAAAGATTTTTTTTAACTGATATCCCATAAAATAGTATTTTGCATATCCGACATTATTTATCAGTCGCGTCAATATTTATTATGAACGAAACCTCTTTGCCTTACACAAATCTTCAACATGCCCATTTAAATAAAACCCGATATTAAACAGCGCCGTACATTCGTGCCAATAACTTATAAAGAGTGATAAAAGAACTTTAACCGTAGGTCTTATCGTGCAATTGGCGCGTTAGATGCGTGCTAGGAGGAAATGTTCGTGCGCAGTCCGTGCGAAAGTCGTGCCACGCTCTCCGGTGACCTTGCTCAGCCACTCCGCAACGTCGCGTGACCGTTACCACGAAACAAAATGGCGTTCACAATGTTCATCAAATAAAATTATTCTATAATACGGCGGAAATATTTTTTACATACACGACCCCCATTCCATGAAATTCGGATTTGTTTAAAGAAGGCATGTGAAACACGCGGCCCGCGGCCTGCCACCATCGGAAATCTATATGTTTATTTAAATTTTGAAAGCGTTGGCTTTTATAGTGACACGCAAACGATAAAAACATTTTTTTAAAACGTTAATAATAAAAATAATCATTGATTAATTTGGCAGCCACTTTGTGGTAATATTTAATGTTTTTTTTATTATTTTTAATTGGTAAATACCACTATTTCTTAAAATCTATTCTCCACGTGTTTTAATGCATCAGCACCATACGGTGTTTAAAAATTATGTAAAGTCACCAAGTAAAACTTAAAAACAAATCATGAAAAATCCATCTATCCGAAAAATATCTAAATATTTAGAGAGGTTTATCGATTAATCAGATAATTTACAAAAAATATATCCAAAAAAGCATTAAAAAATATCGCCAAGAAGTCGAAATTAGTAGACTAGTATATGAAAGTTATTGCTCAAACATTTAGCAAAGAGAAAATAAAAATTAAAAATATTATCAATATCTTAAAAAATGAAATTTAACAATTATTTAAAATATTTAGTTTTTGTTATTTGTTATTGAATATTGTGACGTTCTTGTATTTTATACAATCGTTATTTAATAACATTTCAATAAATAAATAATGATAACTCTCAATTTGAGTTTGTTATTGTAATGAGTGTCGAAATATAAAACTTATCACGGCCCTCACTTTAGGAAATAAGTTTGACGTGTCTGATGACAGTGTGACCGAGAGTTTTTAAAGTAGTTATACAAAAATCAAGTTTTAATAAATCGAACATGTCCATTAGAACTTTTCTATTTTTTTATTATTATTTTTTAATTGAATTCTAACTCTTGCAGGCTATCAATTATCCTCAATTATAATTTGTGCATTTTGAACTTTGAAAAGCATGTGTCTTACTCATTTTTAAAACATACGGTTAAGCATAAAACAAGAATCTATTTATTATATTATTAATCCAGTAAATCCTTTCAATGCAACGAAATTTTAGTCTAATATTGAAAAGAAATTTTTAAAAGTAATAATAATATCAATAGACAAAAAGACGATTAAAAACTGATTTTTATATTTTTCCCTAGTTTGTTATGCGGATTGCATGCCGACAGGCGCGACTCGTATACTCGCACTGAATATAATATGAATTTTAAAATCGTGATATTGAGGTCGTTTGATAATGATTTATTTTACACTAATTATTTTTAAATGAGATGTCAATCTACTGTCATGGGGTTGACACAATTAAAAAGTAAAATCTGCACAAGCAGACAATATTGAGGTCAAACGCTTTTGGCAAAGGTTTTAAACGCTTCATGTTTTATTATTGATTGAAGGGATGGCAGTATAAATGGCTTTGTTGAAGGCATTGGCTTTGAGAGGTTTTTTTTGTAATATCAATAATGTAACTTTTTATGTGTGATACTACTTCAATTGTATCTCAATTAAATTTTTAAAGGATAATTTTTTTGCATAAAAGAAATATTAAAATGATTTTACCATAAAATATATTATTCTGAGTGCGTGAAGTGCATGAGTATATTGTATATCAATGAAATTCATGCTTTTGTTTAAAAAACAGTAATTATTGAAAAAAATTACTAAAAAAAATCTTTATTGTTACAAACCATATTTTAACTAACAATTACTAACCATTTTACGAAACGTCAGTAAATTATCTCAAACATGATAAAATATTTTAATATTTTTAATACATTTTCTTAATTTTTAAAGTTATTTTGGCAATCAATACAATTTAGCCAGAACAGTTTTCAAATTAAACAATTGTGCTAAATATTTTTGTATTATTTTTAATAATAATACTCATTGTCATATTCACGGTCGTATTCATAATTACCTAGTGGATAGTCAATCAACGAATGGTGTGTAACATGAACGTGAGGAGGGTAGAAGGTATTATTTATATTGAAGGATACAAATTACCGCAAACTGTGGATTAAAGCATATTTGAAGGCTTTTGTATAATGCAGATAGCCTCGGTGTATGGAAATAGTACTGCAACGGCATTATTGTATGACCATCATTGTCAGGTGGATTTCTATCGGCACGCCTTTCAGTAAAATTTATAAGCTGTCCAAATAGTAAATACACTGTCTAGCAGTTTTAGTTATAAGCAAATAAAGGGTTTACACAACTGAAACGAATATTATTATCGCGTTTATACAGTTTAAGACACATGCTTTTCAAAGTTCAAAATGCACAAATTATAATTAAGGTGGGATAATTGATAGCCTGTAACAGTTGGAATTCAATTAAAAAATAATCAAAGCAATAGTCCGCCTCCGTAGTGTAATGGTCAGCATGCTCGCCTACCGTTCTGGAGGTCCCGGGTTCGATTCCCAGGGGGGTTTAATAAATATAAGTGATTTTTTCACTCTAATATTTATTCAATATTACACTGGACTGGTACCTGAAGTGGAGGGCTGATCACCTTTCCTTCATGTGTAATCGATCGAAATAACACTGCGATTATATGAAACAGTGCCCTATGCACCATTGGGGTGCGGTAAGGGATTTATTATTATTATCAAAGTTGGTATGCACGTTATTCATCCATGTTTTCCAAACTGGGCTTTGGAATTTCAAAAACTGAAATAGCTGATTTTCAATCAAAATCAAACTAATAGAAATAAAATTTAAGTTGTGTTGTCTGTTGCCTTTTGTTTGCTTTTTTTAGGTGGGAATCGAAATTATTATTTACCTTGCTTATTATCTACAAGGTAATAACAAGGTAAATAATAAATAGATCGATTTCTTAATCGATCGATAAATACTGGTATTTTTTCAAAAGTATTGTGACACATGTTTCGAAGCATTCCGCATCATTTTCAAAATTTGTAATAATTGTCAAATTAACAGAGAACTATAAGAAATCGATCTTTAATATAACTATATATTATTATAAGAATAGTCAGCGGGTGTGTATGAGGAGATGTATGAATGTGAAAAGGCAAAAATTGCTTGCAAATAAAAATTAATGTGGCGTTCTATTCTCTTTGTCTACCGCTGCGGGAAAGCAGCGTGATGGCTAGTTAATTCTTTTTGTAAATTTTCATTCCGAATTGAAAGGGTCGTCATATTTACTTTCGATTCACTGAAAACACAACCAAACCTAATTGAAAATAGATTGAACTTTGTTGGGTTTACGATTTAATTAAATGTGTTAGTAATTGAGACTTTCTTCTTTTGATTGCAGAGATGGAAATCGTGCTTGAGGGAAAAAACTTCAGATTGCTTCAAGAAGATGAGCTTCCAGCTATATTAGACTTTCTTGAAAAGTATTTGCCTGATTCGCTTAAGGTATTTATTTATTTCAAGTACTTCCTTTTTTAAGGGCTTCAATATATATTTTTTATCGTGAATTTCTTTGATATTTTTCTTGTTTGAGAAACAAACAACCTGGAAATTCATTAAAAATATTTTGTACTAATTTCATCCGTTAATATGTTTGTTGTTTGAAAAAATAAACGATGTTTAATTTAGATTTTATTAAAATCTAATTCATTTCAGACAATTTTAAGATGTTTTGAATCGCTTCATGTTTTTTTTTATATACAGCGCGTATAACGTAATAAAAATTCATAATTTTAGTGTATTTTTCATTTATGTAGCCAATTTTTCGAGCCAAAACAAAACATAAATAAAAAAATTGATTCCTCGTTGTATGATGTATTTTTTATACAACGCTACATATGGTAATACGAATAAAATAACAACCATATAAGTTAATTGTATACATTTTAGTGAAACACTAATGCTTTAATGCCAAGGATTTGATAAAAAAAATGATTAGAGTATAATTAAGTATTAGAATATATCTGTTTGAAATTCAGAAAATCATTGACCTATCTATTTTCACTGCTTAATAGTCGATTTATAATGTAATAAGAGAGGATCCAATCAACGGGTTGATTGCTGTTACGTTTTTCCAATAACCTATTTTTATCTAAAACAACACGTCGTCGTCTAGAGACATTTATTTTAGACAGAAAGTAGGTTTTATTCGTGTTGCAACTAGATTAAATGAAAATAAAGATTTAAAAAAATTAATATTCTACCGATTTAACGAGTATTGAGTAAAAATCGATTAAACAGTATTATTTATTTATTGATTTGAGATTAAATATGTGAAATAAATAATAATTAATTTGTCAGTTTTTGGTTGGTTGGAATATATTGATTTTTAACAATAAGCCCGCAAATTTACTTTTATCTCTTCTGTAATTGAAGTTTAAACAAATAAATAAATAGAAATGACCATAACATTTTGAGTGTGTCCAAATACTTGTTCACAAAATCTGGATTATCTCCAATTACAGGAGTTATTTTCATATTATTTTTTGACATCTCATCAAAGATGAAGAAGAATATGGAAGTCTGAGCATTTACGGGGCTTACGACCGTCATAGGCTGGTTTAAGTGATCACTTTACACACGTGTAACATTAACATTCACCAATTCTACCCATTATTGACAACCACACTACTCAAATTCTTGGAAGTTCTATATATATGAACCAATTTAGAAACCTTGTTCATGAATCACTAGAACTAGAAGATGTCAAAAAATAATATAGAAATGACCATGTTGATGAAGTGAAAAAATAAAACATTTATTAAAACTCGGAAGGTTTCCTATTTGGGGCATAAGCTCTGAGGAGAAATTGGAAAAGTACAAGCTTCTGCAACTGATCATTAGGTGTAAGATTGTGGGTCAAAGAGGCGTCGGAAGAAGGCGGAACTCCCGGCTCCATAATATACATGCACGAGTGGACACTTTCTCACAAATGACGGTCAACGTTGAGGAGACCCGATACGATACGTAAAGAAGAAGAGAGCACTTGTAAAATACCACTTTTTGAGTATATATTAATGTTTACACGACTAGTTTCGAGAACTACAGATATTCTCATCAACAGATGAAAATACAAAGTAATTTGTTTTTTTTTTTTACACTTGTTGATGAAAACATCTGTTGTTTTTGAAACTTGTCATGTTAATATACATAAAAAGAGGTATTTTACAGGTACTTTATTTGAATGATTATATCGATGTATTGTTTAACAAAGTTATGGCAAATCAATGAATAAATAAAAATCATGAGCATAAATTATTAATTTTTAAATAGAATTATCCGTGTCTAATATTCTATTGTTTCAGTAATAATATTTGGGCTGTAGGGTGCAGTTTAATTATAATATTATTTTAGCGGACATTAAATTGTCTACTTCATGACTTCAGCAGTAGGGTCAACACGTAATTCAACATGGAATTAAAGTTCGTGAGCTGAAATCACCTAATTGGGTGGAAAAATATTTCAATTCGCATATAACATGCCCGGAACGCGACTCCTTAGTTCCAACTTTTCGGAATTATTTAACCGAGTGGAGGCCATTTTTACCAATGCGTAATTTTTGTGAAAATAACAAGTTTTTGCTGGAATATCATAAACTTTTGCTGAAATAACATTAGGTATGGATAAAATCATACGTAGTATCCAATTAGTTGATTCCCATAAAAGGAGGGAAACGAAAAACTAACAAGCATTTTTTAAATAAAATTATAAATTTATCTATAAATGCAACTTTAAATCATACAATTTTACAAGCATTTAACTCAAAATCTATATTATCGTTATTTTAGTTAGCCACAAAAAAAATTAACATTTTGTTTTCTGGTCTGTTTATGGTTCAAAATATATTTCATAACGCACTGAAATTACCAATAATTAGTACGAAATAGTAACAGCGCGATTTGTATTGGTTGTTACGTATAACAATTGAAATGTTTATATAGTTCAATCATAATTATTTAGCTTTTTTAAATCCTTTATAAATACCGTATTTCCTAAGGGTCTTATTTATGATCGTATTTTCCGTATTTTCCCATTAAAAATTTCGTTCACAGACTTTAATGTTTATATAATATTATGATCGAGGGCTTAATTCTCAAATCTCCTCGAACCTAAATACGGATTAAGTAAATCTCAAATAGGCGTTTTAAAGTCGCGAACTCTTATCAAGTTATTACGTTATAAAAGATTAATGTATAAATTTTAATAAATTTAAATATTTAAATGTAAAAAATTGTCTTGAGTATCTAAAGAAAAATTATTGTAGGAATACATTTTTTTAAAATAAATTACATTATTTCTTTATGTACCTACATTATTATTATTGTGCGTCGAAAAACTATGGGTTAAATTCCTTTCATGTAAAGTAATGTACTGTAAAAGTAATGTCCATGTAAAGTAGTTGTTAATGTCCTATAAACAATATACCATAGTTTGGACCATGTCGGTGTTTAACTTACCATATATTTTTTTCAATGGCCTTGATCGCACACAGCAGAAGTAACAATTTAAGACTTTACAGAGCAATACATTTAAAAAGAAAACACATTTTTCGTTAATTGTAGGAAGAATGACTGAACTAGGGCATTAGTCTCAAAATTAGGTTCAACTTAACGTATTTTGGCATGTATTCGAGTAAGCTCAATGGCTTTATGCCAAAATCTTTTGAAGGACGTTTCTCGCAGTAAACGGGCATAATTAAAGCTTTAATTTTATAACTCTTCTCATAAACTATGTTGACTCACCGAGTTATATTACTTTAAAGTTTACTCAATTCTGATTTTTAAATAATGGATACAGTTCTTACATTATAATATTGTTTTGCAAATTATTAGGGTACAGCTATTGTCTTAAGATACAGCATCTGAGGACTGACGTCTTCTTGGTGATGCTTACGTTATAAAATGGTGTTCGTTGGCAGATGAGAAAAGCTGCTCGAATGAGCTTTCTCCGATCTGGCAGCCTCGGCATCTATGTGCAAATGAAATGAAGACAAATGACTTCCTCACTGGCTTCAATTGAATTGATTTGATATATTCAAATCGACATGTTTGTCACAATTTTTTTTAAGGCTTTGGAATTTTTAAGTGAAGTCACCAGATTAAGGGATCCATGATAGAAAATGTTGGTGAACAAAATGATTAAGTGGAAAATGTGATGACTGAACCTTTTCTGCAAATGCCTTGGGATCACTCCGTTTCTGTCTGCTGTGCTGGTCTAGATCGTTGAGGCGCCTGTGTACCAGCCACCATAGGTCTAGAACTAAGATTTATATGACTTACGAACGTGAAAGGCTTTATCAAGATACTAATTCCTTTCACTGCCAAAACTAGCAACAGGTTTATTAAAAGCTGTGAAACGTACATTTATAGTGAAATCGGGATAGGTTTTTTAAACATTTTTCATACTTTTCTCTATCCAGTTCATTAAAAAATTTTTTAGCAAGTATTAGTCTAAAAGGAAACATAAAGCTTATGTATTGGATCTGGGAATATGAATTTACATTTAAAAGCTTTTAATGCTCCAGTCACTGACAATCTAAATACATATAAATATGGAAAACCATCACCATGTTTTACTGTACACCAAGTCATTTCCATAATAACAGAGTGTGATGCTGGAGAAATAACGCAGAAATAAGCAACGCTTGTTATTTGGTTCTCTGTAAGCTGATGGAGGTTTGATTAGTAGCCGTAAGAAAATAAACAAAATCAACATTTACCGTCTTCGCTATTGCCTTTTCATCTATTTGATATTCAGATGTCAGTGGTGCTCAACTGTACTTCAAAACGTATATTATTTTATGTATTTTTGTACGTATAATTTCAATATCTGGTGTCAACATCACAATTTACTTATTTTTCATCATACACATAGTTACAATTCACATTTTACAATAATGTGCCCTCACTGAGTTTTCCCATGCCGAGAACACAATTTATAATGCTTATTTTAAAATTAATGGTGTATGTACTTTTTAGTATATACCATTAAGTTATGTATATAATATTAAGTTATGTATGGTATTGATTCGGAGTTTAATTTGTAGAACTCCATTTTAATTTATGTATTAATTTTAAATCAAACACAGATTTTTTGAGTCTACTAAGTTGTATTTTATTAACCAAAACACATAAAAATTATATTGTGACTTTTGTTTCGCCTTGTTAAGGCATTATCAAACAAACATTAGTTTGATAATGCCCTAACAAGGCGAAACAATTGTCACAATATTAATTTTTTTATGTGTTTTTGTTAGTAAAATACAACTTAGTAGACTCAAAAAATCTGTTTGATTTAAAATTAATACATAAATATAATAGTAATAATAAATTTGGATAATTTATTAAGCTCCATTTTCGTAAAATACTACCTTGAGGGCGTTTATATTTCAAATATATTTACCTCCATTATCCAGTTACAAAATGCTCTATATAATACTCATATTGAATTACTTAATAGGTAATGGAAGCAGGTAAATGTAATATATTGTAATATTCAATGTTCCTTTGATAAAATGGAGTTTATTTTATTTGGCTATTCTCTGTGTTTTGGATATTGTAGTTTAATTTTTGTTGTCATAAAGTATGGTCATAATATAAAGTATGTTCATATATAGTATAATCATGTGTGTGTTTTGTCGGGGGTGCTTTCTTGTGATTAACGTGAATAATTCTTATATGCATATGTGAGGATTGTTTTAGCGTATAGTTGTTTGGCTGTCACGGGTAGTACATAATTTATTGAATATTTCCTCTGTCGGAGTCTGTCTCGGAAAATTAAGTATTATTTTCAGTATAGATTTTTGGGCAACATTAACACAATTTTAAAGTGCTTTAATTATAAAATATTCATTCAAAACATTGGTGGTATGTCACCAATTAAAGAAATCGGGAAAAAATATACATGTGTGTACTAACTAACTAACTAACTAACCATCAACCATAACCAGGGGTAGGCAGAGAGAATAGAACGCCACACCACTCTGTCTTTGCAAACATTCTTCGCCTCTTCCACGTTCATGCATCTCCTCATACATACCTGCCGATTGTTACGATTCCTAACCTGACCACTTTCAAGTATTTGGCATACCTGATCGTGCCATATTTTTTTCGGTCTTCCTCTGCTCCTTTTCCCACTTACATTCACCTCATAAATTTGTTTTACCGTTCTTTTCTCACTCATTCGTTCTACATGTCCAAACCATCTCAACACACCTTTCTTAATTTTATCGATAGTGTGTACTAACTACACTTAAAAAATATTAACGGTTAAGCACGTTATGTCCGTTTACCAAAGCACATCGTTGTTCATGCTTCATGTCCATTAAAACGTTCACATCTTCTTCTTCTACTTTTTCCCTGTCAGGTCCCCCCAACATTGGCGATCACTTAAGCAAAGGCTTCGCGGCCCTGCGCCGTCCAGAACAGCTCCTCCACCCCTGTTATCCCACTCCACAGTGCCACTCCAGTCGCAAATGTTGCGCAGCCACGATATTTGCTTTCTGTCAACTCTTCGACGTCCTTCTATCTTTCCCAGCATAATCAATTGTAGAAGGTGGTATTTCTCTCCACGAAATACGCGGACTCAGATATGAGATCTTAACCATGATATTCGACAAGAGTTCTCTGTCTGATCCAGCTCTTCTGAGAACTTCATCAATTGATGTGGTTTGTGACCCTATCCATCACCATTATGCAATGAAGCTACATTTAAAACGCTTCTATCCTATTCATTGTATTCACCTTTAGGGTCCAGGTCTCGGAGCCATATAGCAATGCTAAGGTAGCAAGTATTTCAATTTCAATTTCAATTTATTCAACAAAAAAAATAATATATACATAAAAAACAATATTCCAGGCGTATATATTAAAAGTAAGTAAGAAGACTGAAGGTGTAGAAGAATCCCGCTTCGGAAAACTCCTTCGGACACATGGAACAGATCAATACTAATTTACGTACTAATTTACGTCTTTATTTTTCAGTTTCACCAGACAATTAAGACATATTTAAATAATCGAGTTTGGGACTTCCATTTTTATGTATCGAAGAATTGGCCAGAGGAGCCTGTGTGCCTTCACTTCCCCGGCTGTACTAGTACGGTAAGAGTGTTTACATGTTAAATAACTATTCTCCAAATAAGGTTAAACTTTTCTCAGGTCTTAAAATCAGAGGTTAAAGTAAAAAAAAAAGAACACCACTTCATGACTACCGGTTTAGGAGTAAACATTTCATCATTAGGTCAAATGTTATCTGATGATGGAATGGCTATTCCGAAACCGATTGTCATGAATTAATATTTTTTAAATGGTACTAAACAAAGTTAACAATAAATGACAAGGAGAGTGTTATATTACTATACCACAAAGTAAGCAATGCTTTTAATATACAAAACAGACTAAAAAAATTTTGTACAGGATACTATCCTCACTAGGTAAATAAATAAAAGTAAATAAATTTTACTTTATTTTTAACTTAAAAGGACATTATAGGTATTTAAATATTTATTGTATGTATGTCCCTACTAGAATCAACATCACATACACACACACACACTCTTACACACTTTACACATGCACATTTTCTTTCATAAATACGTGTTTATTTGCTAGATCTACACTAAATATTTTGTACGAATCTTTATGTTTCTGTGGTTAACTGAATGACCAGAAAATGTACCATATCCCAGCAAAAGCGGCATATTTTAAACTTTATTTACCCACTACGGGGCAAAAAGTGTTGTTTTTGCATTATAAAGAAAAGGTAATGTTTAATTATTTTTTTAAATTAAATATTTTTCAAACCGAGAGAAAACATTTAGGTTGTACCTAAAAAGATCTGTTCCACAGTAAAAAGTTCAATAAGTGGTTTGATATTTTTTTTTAATTCATTTTATTATATTTTTAAACTTTAAAAACGATCTCCTGAAAAATCAAGTTTTTTTTATATATGACGTTGTTGAAAGGAGAAAGCGATATGTTGCTGTTGTTCACCCAAATAATTGTAAAAAAATATTAAAAATTAAAAATGAATGTGTGAATTCTTATAGGTTAGGCGCATGTGCATTTTTTTCTCTCCATTTATGAGGAACAGTATTTATTTTCTATATGTTGTTTTTACAAATCTTTACTTTGATTTCAGCCTAATGGAAGACTGTACGAGAGTGTCAGTGTGTTCTGTCCCAATGATTGCCTGGACTCGATAGAGTTGTTCACATCCGAAGACGTACTAATAGATTGGAATCATCCATTATTCTTGAACTTCACCCATTCTGCCATAGTGGACAAGGTTGAGAAATTCTACCAAAATATTGGAACACTGGAAAAAGTACACGGTGATGTGTACATCTGTGAAGATCCCCCGAAAGATTTTAATATGGATGAGTATGTTTTCTCACATTTATAAGAAAAATCAAATCAATTTTATTTTCTTGGCAAAAGTTATCAATGTTTACTTGATTACTAGTTTAAACTACCCTGATCCGGGATTACCAACGTTTTTTTTAAACCAATAATACTTAAAATTTTATCAAAAGGGATCATTAAATAGGGTTAAATTTTCTTTTATTTTGTTTTCGTCTGTCTCCATGACGAGTGAATTACACATTCGGGTACAGTGCTGGAGGTACCGGGTTCGATTCCCAGGGGGATTCAAATGAATATATATATATATGTATTTTTTACTCTAAAAATTAATATCACCTATGACTCAGTGCCATAAGATTCCAGTAAGAATAAAATCATTATTTTTCAAAATATATTGTGTCACGTGTTTCGATGCATTCACGATCATTTTAATATTTAAACATGATGCATCGAAACACGTACTAAAATAGATTTGAATCCATGGTCATTACCTTCTAAAATTTGAATTTGAAATGCAATAATTATTTTTTGACTGTTTACCATTTTTATGATTTTTATTTTTTGTTATTTCCTAGATATCTTCTTTTTCTTTCTCTACCGAATTTGATGCATTTTATTTTGTTATTTCCTAGCATTTTTTTAAAAATCTTTACCCTAGAATATTAAACTATCCTAAAAATTACGACGGTAAAATGACGATCCCGGAAAAAACCAATGTTCGCGTCGTTCCCGCGCTCCCTGCTTTACAGTACCTTCTTAATATACCTTCATTTTTTCATTATTACGTGATCTACTAAACCCAAAGAATAATAAAAGTTTTCGATTATCTTATTTATTCCCGTTGTATGTCGTATTTTGTTACGAATGTTTAGTAACAACGTCACTTGTAGGATGGTTAAGCAATCTAGGGTTAAAGCTGTTCGCTGTTCGTTAAAGCGTTTAGGAATATAACCAGATAAGTCTCCTGTTCTCTGACAGTTCTATAAGGAGCTTAGGCATTAGGTGTCAACTTGTCAACTAATTTTTACAACGTCCCTCGCACTACTTTCCGTCTTCTCGTTTCAGGATGCCGAGTGATGTGGAGTTGTGTCGACTGAAGCCACAACACATGCAGACTATTCACGATCTGTATCCCGCCAACGACATGGAGTGTGTGGAAGTGTTCGAGAAGCTCGTGTCCGAACTGCCCGCTTACGGGATATTCTCGTCGGGCGAATTGGCCGCGTGGATGGTGCAGTCGTATTATGGTGCTATGTTTTCTATGCAAACTAAGCCTGAGTATCGAAGGAAAGGCTTCGGATTGTATTTAGCTAAATATCTGACAAAAGAAGTGACTGAAAGGGGCTACAAACCTTTTGTTTTTATTAGACCAGAGAATGACGCTTCTCAAAGTTTATATACTAAGTTAGGGTTCAAAAGAAGTTACCAGATGGTAAGAGCGATCTTTCATCCGTATAAACAAAACGGCTCAGCGACAACGGAAAACGGCTAAGCAAAGGGTATTAGGTTCGATCGAATAGTTGTTAATATGACCTCTGTAACACCCAAATTGTATATTTTTGCACAGCCAATTCACTACATTCCTCTATAGAAAAATGTTGAATATCTTTGAATTAATCTATTTTTATTCACAGTATTTTGAGTGTCCAAATTTTTTTTCACAAATAATGGGAGATATTTAAATCGAGATTTGTCGATATCTCAGCACAGATAAAGAAGTCTATTGAGATGGAAATATGTGAGTCTGGGAATTTATGGGGTGTATGAACTGTCATTGGCTGATTTAAGTGAGATTCTGTACACGTATACTATGCGTAATACTCACAATACTATATTCTACCTGAGGGACTCTGATACTCCCCCTTTTCTACCCATTATTCCTCCGCCTTTTTCTTTTCTTAACAACAGTAATGTCCTGACCTTATCCGACCAAATATTCTAATTCTAGATCCAAGAACCTAGGGCGTAGGAATAGTCACCATGCTCTCATATAAATAGTGGTCAAGTTAATACCACATTAATTCGATGCAGTGCCCTATGCACCATCAGGAGCAGATAAGTATTAAAGAACATTTAATATTCTACCCATTATTGGTAACCATATTATGCATTGCCCCCTGCAAGATATAAACAACTTTTCGAAAATTGGGTTGTGTAATCGCCTATCATTATGTTTGAAATGATCACTTAAATCAGTCAGTGAACGGTCGCAAGACCTGCAAATATTCTTTTATGTCTTTCATATTTCCATCTCGGAAGACTTAACGTGTGTTGAGATATCAAAAAACCCCTAATCTATTTTTATTCACATTATCTTTAAAAAATAACAGTCAGCTTTCAAAATATTCTGAAAAATAAAATCAGCAACCGCAGACAAAAAACCTTAAGTAAATTTGTAAAAGATATTATTACTTACGCTGGATTCAATATACATAGAAGTGTAGCATTATTAAAATTATGATATTTTTTTAGATGTAAAATAGTGCTACTAATATCTACTATATAATTAAAAATAAAAGACACAGTCTTAAAATAATAATTCTAAATTTCCTTCCTTCGAAGCCATACTAAGTAGTGCTCTTTTTTTAAAATGTGCCTTGCACAAGTAATTAATGCAGAATAGAGATATTTTGCATTTTTCTCTGTCAAATTGTATTTCTTCACAGTACGATGTTTTCTTCTATGCTGTGGCTGCTGATGTTAGAAATTATCCAAACATTATCTTTAATACAAATTGTACAGTTTAAGCTCGTTAATTCGAAGTTCAATGAACCAAAGTTCGTAAAATATTTAGAATATCGAATTAGAAAATAATCATGAATTTACATTGCGCGGTAATGTTTTCAACCAATTCGTATTTTTTTTTAACGAAATAACGAAAGCAGTGAAGGCAATCAGAAATTTAATCAATGAAAATAAAGATTTTTTTTTCATATCTTATTGTTTTCGTTTGTTTCTTAAATTCAAACAAAATATTTTTAATGTCTTTTTGTCCTTTTCTCGTAATTAATTTCATTTCGAATTTCGGATCAAACATTCTTCCGACTAAAGACGAAGAAATATTTTATTTTAATTATCGATAGTTTTGTATGTAAAAATCATCGGAGGGACCAGAATTTCAAAATATTTTTCGAATCATGGCAAAAGTCAAATGACAGTTGTTCGAATTAATGAGCTTTTACTTTATTATACCACTACAATATTATCACAACAATTTCGTCATTTTTAACCTACTTAAATATAATTATATGAAATAAGGTCACTAGCTGACGTAAAATGATATCATTCAATTAGTTCAGTTGTCATAAGAGCATGAAGTCTGTGATTTTGAAGATTTTCTTCCATTTCAATGCTGCATTGAAACATATTAATGTAATGTACGAGTAAGATTACTTTGCAACACAATTTTTATTTGTATGTATGTACTTACTTAAGGTAAATGAAATTTGTAGATACATATTATAATATACATTATCTTGGATTATATTTCGTAAGACAACTTATTTATTATCATATTGAAGACGATCTCAAGCAATAATTAGAAGGCTATTATATTTTTCTTCTTCTTCCAACCCTCATCATCACCGAATAGTGTAGAGGGTGCTACATCAAATTGACGCAGTGTTATTTATTATTCGAATGCGCTAAGCACTCACTACGGAGGAAGATAAGTTAATTTTAACGATGCTATCATTCTACTTTATAAAGAAAGAGGAATATAAAAATATTAACTTATCAATTACCCGTTACGAACCGATTATCCACATATTTCCTTAATTAAGTTTTTTGCTTCTACAAATAATCAATTACAGGATAAAATTTGCTTATCTTATTAAAATATCATGACATTGCACTTTATATACTATAGGTTAATTATTATATTTATAATTCGGGCTTTCGAATATCAGAAATATCGGAGAGATAAAATTGAAATGATAAATGGCCAGCTTTTCTAATTTGCTCCTGTTAGATTGAAAAGTGATCAATTATCTAATAATAATTATGTACATGATTTTCCACTGCTAGAAGATATTGTAATCGGAATTAGGAACAATTAGATCCATCCTCTCTGCCTACCCCTGCGGGGAAACGGCGTGATGGTAGTAGTAGTAGTAGTAGGAACAATTAGAATCTGGCTTAGATTTATATCTCTAGGGACAAAGTATTTTTGAAACTGACTGGCTGGACCATTGGTTACCATTGCTATGATAAATATGTGATATTTTTATAATCGTAGTTTGGGATTTTGGTTTTTCAATTTAATGATTATAAAAAGTAGATGACATTATTTTTGTAAGAATATAAGGCAATTTGGTACTTTGTAGAAAAGATGATTTTACTACTCTTTCATTGAAATACGTGAAAAGATACGGGAATACACTTCTTGGTGTTGGTATTGAACCGGGTACTTATGAAAAAAAAATGGAGGTCTTGTAGAATTTTCATCTTTTTTTTCGTATGTGTACAGTTAAATTTAATGAGATATTTACATATCTATGTATTTATATAACTTTAATCGAATAGCAGTGGAAATATCTCACTCTTATTGATATCGTTCTTTTTACATTTAGTAAATATGTAATTACATATAATTTGACAAAATGCACTTTTTGCTACATTAGTAGATACCTAGGTCATTAAAATGTAATTTTTGCTAATAAGAAAAGTTTGTAATACTCATTTTAGCTTTCTTCATGTGTCTTTTGCAGAGTAGAAAGCTAAAATATATATGTAATTAAAATTCACGACCCCTTGCCTTTATTATAATTATTTTTTATAACTTTTCAACTATCATCGAATGATTAAAAGATGTACTTACATATTACTTATTATAATATCGTAAAAGTGCAAGTTCTTATACAATTAGATTGTAATTATAGATTGTAGTACTATACCGTCAATGATGAGAAATGGTGGGAATATTTGAACTGGAATGAAAGTTGAATGCATGAGCGTCAATCGTATGAAAAGCTAAATTGTACAACTTACGTAAATGTAGCAAACACATGCATATACATGTTTGTCTGTAAAGACAATCGATGAATATAAGGTAAACATAAAGTCGTTTTTTTCTTTTCTAAATTTACAAACCAGAAATGATCTTGAACGCCTTAAAAACCTATATATTTTCAGTTTAATGCAAACATCCTAAAGGTCGTCCACCAATTGTATAGGCACTGTATCAGCATTGGTTTAAATTAAGTCATGTGATTTTTTAGTCCCTGATTTACATGGCTATGATACCTATCACACACAGTGTAAATGAGGTGTTACTTTTTTAACATACTCTTGTCCACAATCAAAAACAATTCGTTTGATGTTTGCTCGTCGTAATTTGACAGCTCGGCACTGACAGCAACCCTCGTCACAAACAACGGCGCTATCATAACTGTGATTTCGCCTGAATCCGCGTGGTTAAATAGTAGAAATAAACGCGTTTCTTTGACCTCCCGTTGTCACATTAACCACATCAGTTTGGCCAACTTTACTGGTTCAAATCTGCATTGCGCATGCGTGAATACTACTTCATACAAATGTTCAACCTAATTTTTGACATTTGATTTTACCAAGACGTCAATGATGGGATTCTAAATCTTAAGAACCGGTTCGCCCTTTACGTACCACCCCAACCCCCCCCCCCTATAAAAAAAAATAGTTTTTACATTTTTTTGTTTTTTATTCTGCACATAAACAGAACATTCACATTAAAACAAAGAATGCTCCAATTATACTAATGTAATTATAATGTGGAACAAGTAAATCAAGCATGCTCCGATACATGATCTCAATCGGAATATTGTGCGACAACAAAGGGTTAAGGAACTTTAAAAAAACTTAGCACTGATTCTAGCGAACCGGCTGAATTCCACCACTGCAAGATGTGTGTGTAAAATCTTGTAAAGACTCTCACTTATGTAGGTACTTTACCAACGCCTAAGTGATTCACAAGCGATGAGGCTAGACATTTCAGTTATAGTGCCTAAATAATTCATGTGGGACAAATTCAGACATGAGTTTTTAAAAAAATCAAAATAAAACCAAATGATAATTACTGTGAACCCTTATTTACTATGCATTATATTGTGTTCTGCTAGAAACTTCTTTAACTTATAAATAATAAATGAATGCAAGTATTTTTTTTCTGTAATTTTTGTGTAAAAATATATTTTTGCCAATCTGATTCACTAAAAATGAAAGTGGCAAAAGATTGGAAAAAACGTGTGTTCACATTACAGCTCAATAAATTTGAATATTTTTTGTAGGTCAGAAAGACTGATATTTGGTTTATATCTACTAATCAAATTAATTTCACTCAAACCAAAAATTGTGAAATAGCTTTTACTCAAGAAATGGATATCTCAATATTAATCAAACTTCTTATCATACCTACTTATGTCTTATATCATATTATATTGCTCAAGAATTTGCTTTGCGAACAATAGAAAAATAAAACTATCGTCTTGTGACATTGTCTTTAGGAATGTCTAACATATTATTCAGTACATGGCTTGTTACTGTGAATTGAAACAGGTTCTGTTCCTTATTTATTCCTATTTAAACTCTTGATAATGATTATATATCCACTCCAGCAGATTTGGATTGGAATTAAACATAATTTATATAAGGATATCAGATTAAAATAGATTAGAGACTCATTTGTATTACTTTTAACAATTGTATAGCTATTTTATTTGACTGTTCAATTTCCATCTCTCGTGTAATAATGAATTTTCTCCATATAATGTTTATTTATGAAGTTTTGCAATACAGTCCTAAAGTTTATTTATAAAAAAATGTCTCAGAACTTGACAGAAAGAAGAATTCTTGTATTCTTATCCAGCAATGGATAGCTCTATCTCTTTTCTGAATTTAAAATAAATTATTATACTAGGATATTAATACTTTGAGCTGTATCATCTTACACTTACCTGTATGTATTTATAAAGTTTTAACCTTTTCATAGCCGCAAATAAATTACGCCGCAGTGCTCAACAGGCCAAGTATTTTTTTGAAAAAAAAAAGTTTTCTAAAGAAATTGTTTTTTGTTGTTTTTATTGAATTATAATTTACTTACCAAATATTATATCCCGCATCGATTGTTAGAGTTTTATTCTTGAAGTTAAACCAGTTTCAAATTTTCATCTCAGACAGGGTTGTCACACTGAGTCGCACACGCAAGTTTTTATTAAATTTAATGTTAACACAAAACTATTATTAATCAATGGAATATAGTTTGAAATGTAAAAAAAATAGTCAATTTAATATAAACACTCAACTATTATTTATCAGGTATCTTAGAATGAAGTTTAGTTAGAAATGTGATAAATTAGTAATTTTCCATTGTGTGGTACTTCTCAAAGCACGGTATAACACAAAGAGCCATCTTGCATTGTTTACACCTATAACTAGACTCTTTTCTTAGTTTTTTGCTAGTACACACAATACACTTCGCAGTCGGGGATGATTTTTTTCGGTCCGTGGTAGTTTTTCCAAAAAATGTCTTTCTGTAAGTCGCGATAGAAATTCTGCCTTCCGTTTTCTGCCATGAGAAGTACCGGGTTGTTCTTTTTCACTTAGCACGAAGAAGAACAAAGAACTTAGCACAAAGAAATAATTTATTTACTAAAAAGTTGTGAAAAGAAACCAATATCACTAGCAAAACACTGATAAAATCGGAGTAAATATAACGCGAAAGGTAATAACAAATATTTTCTTAATAATATTTTAAAATAATAAGAAAAACACAAAAAAACTGAGCAAAATAAAAACCCCTGGCGTTCAAAACAATCGATTAAAATAATCAATATTTCAAGTGGTTTGAGTGGTAGCCCTAATGACATCTGTCAACTGTCAGCTGAAAGTGATACCGATAAATCACTTGAAAGTATTTAAAAACTTTATAAAATATTTTGTGAGAACTTCAACAGATGGCAATGTATGTTCCGTTTTTGACAGATTGTCAATATGAGTTAAAACTGCGGAGTAATACGTCATCAAAAGTACTGACGAGATATCTCGTCTCTGGCCATACGGGCACTCCGCCATTTGCCGAGATATCTCGTCTCTGGCAACCATCGGGTTAAAAGATCTTTTCAAGACTATAAAATATCAGGCCAGTACACAAATAGGTGTTTTCCAGATTTCACTTCAAATTCAGACACAGAAATATAAAATAAAAACCACTGAAAAATTTGCTTACAAATAAAAGGAACATGAAATGATTTAGTTGTTTTATTTTTACAAATTAATACTCAAGGGCGCTTATAAAGACTAGGATAGTAATAATAATAATCATAGGATGATGATGATTCACAAAAAAATAGTATAGTAAAATGCCGTCAATCGGTCTCGGGGCGTCGAGTAGGCTGAGTCTGAAGCGGGAAAAAGATGAGCCGACAAATTGTAACGCCTCCCTCTCAATCCTCATAGGCTGGAGAATGGCCAAGATGTTGGGCAGAATGCTTCCCTCAGAGTATAACATATCTAATGGCAAATAATAGGTAGAAAAATGAAAACTTTGAATAATGATATGATAATACATGATACTACAACAGGAAAAGATGTCAGACAATATATTAAAGCAATTATTATTCAATCGTTCCTTCCAACGGAGTGCATTTAGTACAAGTAAATTCATTACTTACCTGTTATAACTAATATCAAATGTTTTATGTCGGGCAGGTCGATATATTACAATAAAACATTTAGATTTTGAAATAATATCTGTAACAGGCTGAAGGCTTTCACTAAAATAACTCTATCTGCACCCAATTATCTATAAGGCACTGCATATGATGAATACGGTGTAAACTTGATTGTTAATGAAATAAAGGCAAGGTAATCAGTCTTGCGCTTCAGATTCTTAGACAAAGGATGATGTAAATGAAGGAGCATGGTGTAAAGAATAATACCATTATGTGGGAAAGGAAATGGAAGAGAAATAGCAGGTAGGAAAAAATAATATCTGCAATGGCTATATAGTGGACACAGAGTAGCATACCCGTACTCGTACTAGCTTGTGTGAGTTATACACTGCTTAAATGTACGAGTCACCTGAAAAAACAATTTTATTTTTAGTAAGCAGTAAACAAAATATTTTTCTTAACTTGCTGTTAACAGCCATTATTTTATCGAATTGCGGTCCATTGGTTCAAGTCGTGGACCTGAGTCAGAGTATCTGGGTTCGAACCCACTCTACAAAAACTTGGTACTTATGTTTAATAAGGCAATGGAAATATTTGTGTATTCGATAAAAACACAAATTTTTATATATTTTTTAAAGCAGATAATGTTAAAAAGAGTTAAATTACTAAATACTAATAAATTAATAAATTCGCACTATTTTAAACACTTTTTCGAGACCTGAGTATCGAGTATGTACTTATGTTTTTAATATCTGAGTCTTATTTATAAGCTCTGAGTCTATCTATTGAGCGGAGCTTTGCCTTTTGACGTATCATCATTCAGAATTACCTTTTATTTGAAATAACGTACCAGTCGTTAAAATGTTGTTTTGATTTGTCGACTATCTTGAACAAACGAAATGGTGTAATTTGGAGATAGGGCCATAAATATTAAAAAATAATACTATGGCAGATGGCGTAAGCTCTCAAATAAGTACGGGTGAGAACTCCATTTATTGCCTCTCTTACACAAGAATGCCATTTCAAGGGAGGGTAAAAAAATGTGTTTGTTTGAACATGCCAATGAGACGAGTATAAAGGAAATGGAATCGGAAAACAGTTATAAGAAGGGAACAGCCTGTCTTAAAAAATAATGTGCTAATGCAGGAAATAATGGAACAATAATAGATCAAAAATGATTTTATGTATCAATTTAATAGTGAAGTAGGCACTAAATATTATTGATTGCTTACTCTGAGCAGAACGTATATCGTGCTCTATGCTTTTCATTTTGACGTTTACCAGTATCTAATCCTAGTCTTTTGATTACTTTATCTGAGGTTTCTGCTTGTCAAAATAAATTTTCCGTACTTACCTCGTGTGAAGTTTAAAATTTTCGATGAACTTCATATATTCGTAACATGTAAAGTTATTAATTTGTCCCTATAACTACTGCTCTAAAGTTTGTCATTTAAATACCAAAATGAAGTGTCATTACGAGGTTTTAAATATTAGCCAAGACGCGGATAGCTCTGAAATAAAAAATGCGTATCGAAAATTAGCCTTGAGATGGCATCCAGACAAAAATTTGACAAATCCGGTCGAAGCTAAAGAGCAATTTCAAGCTGTGCAGAATGCTTATGAAGTACTTTCTGACCCTCAGGAGCGCGCATGGTAAGAAAATTTGGTTTTAAAATGTGTTTCTCGTTATTTTTAAGGTTGGAAACGCTACACAAGTGTCTAGAGTGATCACTTAAGCCAGCCAAATGCCAGGTCATGAGCCCTGGGATGTTCAGACTTCCATCTTTCTTTGTAAATAAACGATGGATGGTTCATCTCGTGTTGAGATATAACATTAAAAAAATGTTATAATAAAAAAAACAAACATCAAACGACATGAGATCGTAGATGTCGTTAGGTGGGGAAGGCAACGAAGAAGATGTGCATGTGAGGAGAATGGAACCACTGCACAGCCAATCCCAAGGTAGACGACTCTTGGGCAGACCACCAAAGAAATTGACAGCTGGGAATCGACATTACAGGAGGTTAATCCGTCTTACAAACAGGCCACAAGGCACCAAGAAGAAGATGTGATATTTATGATAAGAGTTCGAAATATTTGAGTAGTTTGGTTTTCAGTCATGGGTGGAATGGTGAATTTTACATGTGTGTAAAGTGATCACTTAACCAGCCTATGCCAGGTCATAAGCCCATTCTAAGCGAATTCTTTTTCATCTTTGTTAAACCATTGCACCACTATTAAGATGACATAATTTGTTCATACAATACACTATTTAATTTTGACATGTTTTTTTATTACAACAACATTAAGACTAAATTACACACAAAATAAAAATGGTAAAACATAAAAGCATATTTATTTGTTGTTGTTCGTAAGCTAGATCCTTATGGCTCATCCCCAGGTAGCTTTGGAAGAGTGTGTTCAGTTCAGTGTTGTGAAAGTTATTGTCATTCAGTTTTAATGTAAAAAAAATCACTTCAGAGACAAACCGGCGAATCGCCGGCAAATTGACCTTGGCCTGCGATTCGCCTGCTTTGTGTTGCAATGTTTTAACCTTTTCACCGCGTTTACTTTGTTCTTGAGAGACGCCCGGATTCATTGTGCCTTTTTGGTACTCTATAATACACTTGTGTCACATTATTCTTGAAATATATCCTAATATAAACAAATATCGTAACATAAATAAATCAAAGCACGCATCGCGTGTCACTCTTACCCACTGGCGATGCGTAGCGTCGAGAGTGAGACAGATATAGGGCATGATTATGGCGCGGACTAATTATCGACCTCAAGAAAAATCAGGGATCTGTTCTTTTATGTATCCTTGTGATGTTACACATTATTAGTCAGATTTTTTAACAGATGTCATAAGGTCAAGGATTGACGTATTATTTTATCCAATGTTCCACACCATGAAAAAATCCCTCCAAGTGAACTAAGGTTCGAAACTTGGAGCAAAGTAAAAACACATACGCTTATGTCAGCCGCGTATGGGGCATGTTTTGTGAAAACACATACAGTTATGCGAGTCGCGTGGATCCGGTTAAGATATCAAAATGTAAAAAGATGTGTTTTTCAGGTATGATTCTCATCGAGAACAATTATTGAGAGGGGCTGGCAGTTCCTTCAACGATGAGAGTCTAGACCTTATTCCATTCTGCACTCCATCTTGTTACGAAGGCTTCGGGGATGACGGGAAAGGATTCTATTCCGTTTACCAGGAAGTGTTCAAGAAATTGGCTGCTGAGGAAGTGACGTATTTGGATGATCCTGAAGATATTGCCAAGATTCCTATGTTTGGAAATTCCACATCTGAACACGAAGTGGTCCATGAGTTTTACGCTTACTGGATGGCATTTTCAACCTTAAAAAGTATGTAGAACAGATCACCCTTTTGTTGGTGGTTTGATTCACTGTTTATTCTTTATTGGAGTGCTGTTTGTTTTGCAGAAGGTCTATGTTGCTCACTTACTTACTTCAGCCTTATTCTTGTGTCCAGTATTGAACAAAGGTCTCCCTCTTGGACTTCCACAGTTGTCTGTTGGATGCGACTCTCTTCCAGTGCAGGCCCGCCACTTTTTCAATGCCATCGGACCATCTTGTCTGGGGCCTACCCACGCTTCTGCGTCCTGTTCTAGGCCTCCAGTCAAGCACCGTTTTCGTCCATCTATCATCAGACATATGTGCACATGACCTGCCCAATTCCACTTTTGTTCCGCTATTCTTTGAGCCACATCTGCTACCTCGGTTTTTTCCCATATCCAAACATTCATTTTTCGATCCCTAAGGAATATGTTTAGCATCCTTCATGCATCTATGTTAGTTACACATAAATGAAAAATCAAACAGACTTTTGGACAATCTCCAGATTAGTTTATTTACCTAAAAATTGATTTGCCTTTTAAGGCGACATTCAATCAAAACTTGAATGATATTCATCTGTTATTAATTATTCTATCAAACACTGGATTATTCATCCCACGGATGATAAATATTATAGGTGTTTCAACTTGAGATGAAGCATCTATCGTTTTGATACAGAAGAAGATGGAAAACTGATCATCCCAAGGCTATGACCTGGCATTTGGGTGGCTTAAGTGATCACTTTATACACTTACGCCAGCCTAATGCCTGGTAGTAAGCCCTGGGATGCTCAGACTTCCATATTCTTTCGTATAAAATGATAGATACTTAACGTCGCACGTGTGTAAAGTGATCACATAATAACTATTATAGGCTGGCCTATTATACTTATTAAGCCCTGTAAATACCCAGACTTCAATATTCTTTGATTAATTGATTATTAATCGGCAGTCATTTTGTGGTAAAATCTATCCATTTTTAATTAATGTTTTACTTAGTAAATACCACTATTTCTTAAAATCTACTGTGACATGTGTTTCGATGCATTCCGCATCATTTTCAAACACCGTATTATACGGTGTTTGAAAATGATGCGGAATGCATCGAAACACGTGTCACAGTAGATTTTAAGAAATAGTGGTATTTACTGAGTGAAACCAAAATTAAAAATTCAGTATTCTTCTTCATCTATGTTGAGATGTCAATAATGTATTATTAATAATAATTTTTTTTTTTTAGGTTATGTATGGCTTGATAAGTACGATATCAGAGAAGCCGACAATAGAAGGGTGCTGAAGTTTATAGAAAAGGAAAATAATAAAATCAGACAGAAGGCTAGGAAAGAAAGGAATGAGGAGATAAGACAACTAGTCAGATTTGTGAGGAGAAGAGATCGGAGAGTATTGGCGTATACTAAGTTATTGCAAGAAAAAGCGGAAGAAAATAAAAGAAAGGTATTTTATCTATTTTATCTTCTAACTATCATGCAGCTTTCTCAATAGGGGTAGGTAGAGAGGATGGAACACCACGCTGCTCTGTTTTTCTAAACATTCTTCGCCCCTCCATATTCATGCATCTTCATGTTTATATATAGCCGCCAATTATTCCAACTCAACTATTTGAAATACTTGCTCATACTAAGTATTCGCCAGGCTTTCTCTGCTTCTACTAACAATTGCATTTACCTGTGTATTTGTTTTAACATTTAATTATTCACTCAATAGTTTCATATATCTGAAGGTGGAGACTGACCGGAGCATTTCGTTGTAACGTAACACGTTACGATGCGAGCATTCAGGCAGTCAGTACACCGAGCCGAGCGCTCCATCCATAGTTTTGGATGCTCGCCCTGAGCGATGTTACAACGTTATGTTACGACGAGATGCTCCGGTCAGCCTCCAGCTTAAACCATCTGAACACATATTCCTTAATTTTATCAATAAAGCTTATCTCAATCTTGCATTCCTTCCCTTTTTTACCATTCTATCATCTGTTATACGGCTTTTTGCTGCATATTCCTTTGAATGGTCGTATTTGAACAGCGTTCAGTTTTTTTGTAAATCGTCTTTTGCCAACTCAATGCGTTATTGTCTTAACAGGTGTTCTTGGTATACATAGATGTTATTTTTAATGTTTATTTTAGACTATACAGATGCACAAAGAAAAACATGTAAAAAGGCAGCAAGAGTTGGAAGAAGCTAAGAAGAGACAAAGTGATGTTCCCCTCTATTCTATGCACGACTTCCACTCGCAGTTGGATATAATAGAAAAACAACTCGCCGAAGAATTTGGACATTCCGATGAGGAAACATTGACCGGACCGAGTGATGTTGAAGATGGAGACAATCTTGATGCGCAGGTGACTTCTTCAATATGTTTTCTTCGCATTAGCTCTTCTTTTTCCAACCTATCTTTTATTATATTTTGTATATTAACCTTTTGCCCTCAAATGGTGACAATATGTCTTTATGGTAAATTCTCCAGTAAATCGGCTGGCGACTATATGTTGCCACTATGTACCGTTATGTTGTTTAAATAATTAAAGGCCGGGATACGCACTAACGCAGGTGCAATTCTGTCCCGCCAGTTGCTCAATGGCCTTGCTAGCATTTGGGTGTGTTCCTGTTGCAAAAAAAGTTAAAAAGTATGTTGTAAAAAGTCTCGAGTGCAGAGTTAAAGCATTGTTAACTTATACATATTTATTATTTATATTAAAAGCATTCATCGTTCACTTTGTGTAATACCATTTTGGAAACAAAATTGGTATAATGTTCTTTGTTTTTCTCGTTTCTCTTTTAAGTATTTTTGCAACTTAATTTTTTATATTATTACAACTTGTACGATGTAAATGATCAATAATGCAAAATCTCAATGTATAACTTATTGAAAAAATAATATGAATCGAAATTTTTTGCACAACCCTGCAGGAATCCCTAACATACTGTCCAAAATATATCTGATACTTTTATAAATCATAATGTTATATCGGACGGATCAGGTATTTCTCGCTAGAGTACCGAAAGCCGATATATCGGATTTTGGTAACCAAAGAGATAATATTTTACTTTTTTTCTTCAGGATGATGATGAAGCTGTTTTAAACGGTCAGACAGAAAAGGAAAAAATTTATTCAACCTCTCGAAGTCTCTACTGTACGGCTTGCAGTAAACTTTTCAAGAACGTTAAATCTTTTGAAAACCACGAGAATAGTAAAAAACACAAGGAAAATGTTATGAATATGCAATTAGAGACTGAAATAGATATTTCCGATGAAGACAGTAGGGCAGTTCCGGAAAAAGTAGATATTGATTCTATGAATGAGGATGATTTACCAGAAAATCTATCAAGTGATGAAGAAGCTCTCTTGCATGTATGTTTATAAACTTCAATAATCCTTTTAACACATTCTCGTCGGGACATTGCATTTGCCGTTTTTTGCGGACTGTCGGTCAACTGCGGGACATGGTAAATGTTGACTGTCGGTTTTCGGCGGGAAACGGCAATATACGGGTTTGTTATCAGCGTGAAATAAAAAGCCTTGAAGGGTACCTGGGTACTAGGCGATAGTCTGTTGACGTTATTTGAGATGCCTTGTCCGGATTGGCTAGTGTGCTGCTTGTAAAGGCATCGCCAGAAATCTAGAGTTTTTATGCGATCTCAATCTCCAGTCTAGTTTGAGTCATTTCACATATTGGACTATTTTTCATACCTCTCGCACTGTTTTGTTTACTGTTTGGTATTTTATTATTTGAATATATTAGCATTGCATACAGAATGATACCTCAAGTGGAAGACTATTTTTTAGAGTTTACGATGCTTCTAAAATTGTGAAATACGGAATACTTAATTAAAAATTATGATTATAATTAATTTTTGATGATTAAATGTCATATATGATTTCTTTGAAATTTCAATCGTAAATATTACATATTTGGTTTAGAAATTGTGTCAATTTTAAGAAAGCCATATATTTTTGCGCTAATCGCGAAAAACATCCGCTATGGGCTAGAGTCTATTGTTCGAAGCGCCCGACTACAATGTGTTGATACATCCTTATAAATCAATCATATCATTTTATGTTGAGATGTCTTTTTTTTATAAATATTTAGTAAGAATTACGCCCGCTCTATCAATACTGTCCCTTTTATTTTTTCTAGGCTACAACACAAAGTAAAAAGAAGAAAAAGAAAAACAAAAAGACACTTAATGTTTTTGAGGCAAACGAGATACTAGCCGATACAAATTTAGATGATTTAAATGACACGACTAGGAGTCGGAGGGCAAGGAAATCAAAAAATGTAGAGAAAATTGTTTCTAAATCGAAAGAAGAT
Source organism: Brachycentrus maculatus (assembly GCF_059751285.1). NCBI lineage: Eukaryota > Metazoa > Arthropoda > Insecta > Trichoptera > Brachycentridae > Brachycentrus > Brachycentrus maculatus. Next base: position 47,376 of record NW_028281353.1, read on the forward strand.
AAAGTCCCGGCAAATGGTGATTTGGCTTTGCCCGAAAACGTCATTGATATCGAAGTTGCGAAAGAAGGTGACACGGCGAATACCGAACCATTAGTTGATGAAAAAGCCTCTCAAGATGATCAGAATGAAGCGGCAAAACCGAAAGATAAAACCGAAAAGAAATCCAACAAAAGCAAAGAAAAGAAGTTCTCTCAAAAACAAAAGACTAAAATTGCTAGCGAAATTGACCTCGAAAGTATTGACACTTCTCACTGTTGCGCAATCTGCAAAGTCGAGTTCTGTTCAAAGAACAAGCTCTTTGATCACCTGAAGAAAACTGGACATCAAATATTTCTGCCTACTTCACAAGCTGCTACTAAAGTGAATGAAAAGAAAAAGGGGTCCAAAAATAGATAGTGACATTTGTGTGATATACAATTTAGTTGTATCCAATGTACTATGGATGATGGATCTCTTACAAGATGTAATCTTTCAGTTATATGTATCGTGACCAGATATTTTACACATTTGCTGATGAAGATCGATGAAATATCCATTCGCTTTGCTTGAATCAATCAACAAACAAGGCTACTGGTGGATTGTAAGATGTTTATAGCCAGACATTTATGTATATTAAACGTACGCCATATCTTTGGTTTCAATGGTTTTATCTGACTGACAACATGCAACAGTTGGGGATGTCAAATGTGCCAACAGCAAAAAAATCTCATGGGTCTATCAATTCATTAACATAGCTAAAATAACTACATTCTGTAATGTTAAACATTAAAAATCCTATTGACTTTAGTTGATATTACATGTACAAAGTATGTGTATGTAAAATATTTTGTTATACATATAAAGATGAGTATTATATAATTTATTGGGTTCTAAATAAATGTGTTTTTTTTTTAAAACAAATTCCTTTATTATTTAAGTACATACAACAATAATAATTTTCTTATTCTTATTTTATTAGGTACAATATACATCAACATAATTATATAAATATATATATATATATATATATATATATATATATATATATATATATATATATATATATATATATATATATATATATATATATATATATATATATATATATATATATATATATATATATATATATATATATATATATATATATATATATATATATATATATATTTATATATATATATATATATATATATATATATATATATATATATATATATATATATATATATATATATATATATATATATATATATATATATATATATATATATATATATATATATATATATATATATATATATATATATATATACATATGTATATATATATATATATATGTATATATATATATATATATGTATATATATATATATATATATATATATATATATACATATATATATATATATATATATATTTATATTTAATTAGATTACCGCATTAACATAATATATTTGTTCATCTAGGAGTCGAATACAATTATAGCAGCAACCCCTTATGTAGTAATTATAATAAAAGATATAAATCAGATTGATTATTATGTTTTTTTTTTTCAATTTTTGTTTCCGATCGATAAAAGACAGTCTTTCAAATATATTAAATATAAATAAGTCTTACGTTGAATTACATTATAGGATCTAGTGATATCTCACGAAGTACAAATAAATCGTTTGATTATTTTACAATTATTATATAGTAATTAGGTATAATTTTTAATAATCCTGCAGTTTTATATTTTCTATAAGAAACTATTATATTTATAAAACAAATTATCTGAATTGAACTTCCTTATTTGTGTCATCTACTGTTCAATCATTACTATGAAGCAAATATGTATAACAATATTCTTCATGTCCGTGTATAGGCTGAATATACATATGGAGATTTCCTTACCATATCCCGCACTCCTTTCAAGAACGTCATAAATCAAAAATCGTCAATTTTCAGTTGTGCATGTTTTCGGAATGCCCAGAAAATGTTCTATATCCCAGCAAAAGAGGCATATTTTTAACTTAATATTTACCCGCTACAGGGCAGAAAGGGTTGTTTTTGCATTTGAATTAAAGATAAGGTATTTTTTAATTATTTTTAAACAAACTAAATAATTTTCAAATGGAGAAAAAACTTTCAGGTTTTAGCTAAAAAGATCTGTGGCACAGTAAAAAGTAAAATAAGTGGCTTGATATTTATTTTTAATACATTGTATTTTATTTTTAAACTTTAAAAACGTTCTCCTGAAAAATCAAGTTTTTCGATTTATGACGTTCTTGAAAGGAGTGAGCGATACTAGTATGTTTTGCTGTGATATGCTTGCAACATTATATACGTGTATTTCGAGAACACTCAAAATAATTGCAAAGGAAAGATGTGATGAACATGCTTTGTTTCAATCTACGTAAGTATTTAAGATATGGACGAAAACAATATTTCTGATTTTTTCACGTATATAAACACGAGCAACTACATTATTTGCATCAATCGTGTCTGCATTGGATCAGAAACATATAAAACAAATATACAAATTATATTACTACTTGCTTAAACTAAGTACCTACTGTTCAAATACGTCTCCTTGGTCTCAAATAGGCGCTAGTTAATAAATAGTAATTTGCCTCCTGACCGCTGCCATCGTAATATGTAACCTCGATGCTCTGTTTAATGTTAGGTCCCATAAGAAATTTATTTTTTTAAATATCATGCAGTTAAGAATCCCACTTACTGGTTCAAAAAAATAAAATTCTTAAATTGACACACACCGTCACATGATGCTCATCTCATCGTAACAAACCATCAAGATTTATATTTAATTTGGAAGCTTGTTATATGCCGCTTCGAAATGTTTTCACAAGAGTTCTTTGTTTCACTTATTTTTCTAAGGTAGTAATCTAGGATTGTATCTTCCCATGTGTAATATTAATCCTGTCGGGTTGTGGCGTACGAAGAACATGAATGGTCTGTCGAATTTGAGTCTCGGCGGCTCCGGATTAGAGTCCGGTAGTCTCGCTTGCCGGGGCCTGAGGTGAAGCGGCATGAGAAGGTAGCTCGTGTCATGCAGAGGGTCGTGGAAAGCTCGCTGGTAATCCCTCGGCTCTTCCCATCCTTCGCTTTGAGAGTCGCCCGCCTCTTGGATGATTGGTCTATGCGGCGTTCTCCAAAGTCTTCGCTGAACTTTGTTTGGTTCCCCAGGATATACTTCGACATGATGCTGATCTCCGATGTATCCTTCTCCGCATGTTGAAAATGTGTTGACGAGCATCAGATCTGATAGATATAAATCATTAGCTTGGCCATTCAAGCCTCTCAAGTCCGCCTTTTCAATATCGAACAAATCTTTCAGTCCCATTGTTTTCAGTGCAGTTGTTCCGTTTATCACTGAACGATGCGAAAATCTGGGGATTTGCAGTTCTAAACCTTGTCTCGGTATCAACGACTGAAGTAGCTTGGTCCATGTATCTTCTTTGACGGCGGAGCTTGTGATTCTCTGTTGTAGGTCCATTATGTCATCTCCTTGTGCGGTACTGCCTTGTTGGCCCGGCATGACAAATATTGTGCTAACTATTTGATCTCCTTTATCTATGGCTACTACGGTAGCGTCTAGCTCTGGAACGTAACCGGCCAAAAATCCCGATCTGTAAACTACAGCTGGAACTGGAATAAGTCTGCGTTGTCTTATTGTTGGCGATACAACAAAATACATTTCGCCATCTCGTCCATCCGTTGATGCTATTGAGCAATCAGTCTGCAAATCAATAAAAATAAACATGAAAATCTGTGAGTATATATTTTAACACATATTCAAAAGTCAAAAAATATATATAGGCCATGAATGTGACCCGTGGTTTTAATCGTTGATATGTATCTTCATTTGTTAACTTTAGATATATGATTAATTTACAAATTACCTGGAATACGTTTCCTGCAAAAATTGACAATGGTGGTCGTAAAATCATATTGTTGGCCTTAATGTATTCTGGTATTTTGCTCCAAGTATGCCTCTTCACTAACAGATTTGTTCGTCTTCTGATAATGTCTCCGATTACTTTGAAATTTACTTCTTCCACATGTCCACTATAAAATTGTTGTACTCTATCCTTATAGAAACTTAGCAAGCGTCCCTTTGATCGATCGCTATACAGTTCTCTTATGAATGCCGATGTAGCTACCCCAGATTTTTTTGAAACTTCTATCGACTCTGTGACATTTTTAAAAACTATGTGTGGGTTGAATGTTACCATGTCGTCGAGTTTTAAAATTTCGTTCATTTCTCCTGAGGTAGCTCCCCTGGCTCCTAAAAATACCATGGCAAGAATAGAAGTAACGGCAAATGGCGAAATTGCCAAACTTCTTTTTGGGTCGATGCCGTTTGAAGAAATAGCATCCCAATATTTGAATGCTAATTCGTTGCAAAGTTGAGAGAATTGAAAGACATCTTCACCGAGCCCGGCTGTTGTTCTTTCCAATCCTTCTCCTCCCTTTCCTCCCGGCAGGTGGACTTGTCCAATGTGCTGAGATTGGTAATTCTTTAACCCTTGATTATTATTATTTGAGTTGATAGGTCTCTGAAATGCAGTGGAAGATGTTTGGGGTGGAAGCGCATTTTGTGAAGTCTCTTTCTTGTTAAGGTTGTTCATTTTTACAGCCTCAGTATGGGGATAAACTGTAGGAACAAGTTTCCACTCACTTTCAGTATCGTTATTGATATCATTTTTTTTAGAATTCAATGAATTGATCGGCTCGGTTTCAATTTTAGTCTTGTTTTTCGAGTTTAGTGTGATTTGGTCATTTTGTATTGTGTTACTATTTTGGATAGTATCTAATTTTGTTGCGTTTTCTTCAGCTTTGATGGTCGTAATTGAGTTTGAGGAAATAACCGGTGTATTATTTTCAGTGCTAGTAGTTAAATTTTTCGGATAAGTTTTTACACTATCAATGTTATCGTTTGAAATTCTTGAGTTTATTGTAGGAGCTATTTCCTGAGGAGTATTAGTTGTGAAGTAATCGTTGGAAACAATTTTTTTTGTGGGAACCTCATTACTGGACGGTTCTTTTCTTGATATTAGTTTGTTTAGTAAATGGTTTTGGGGTTTTTCACTAGGCAATTCTGCATGAGTGTAGGTTAACTTATAAGCCTCGTTCTTTTCGTTTATTATTTTATCGTTATTCTTTTGAGGCGATTCAAGACTTCCATTATTTTTAGTTTGGTCGGAATTTGTATTTTCATTAATTCTGTTAGAAATTTGTGGTTTCGTTGTAGTTGTAATTATTGTGTAGTTTTCTGTTTTGGATGAATTATCCGTTTTATCTTCAGAGTTAGTTACATTAATGTTTTCCCGTTGAATATCATTTTTACTCCAATCTTTATTGTTGTTAGTTGTACTTAAAATGACCTCAGTTTCCAGATTTTCACTTTCTGTCTCCGTTTTTTTATATTTATTGTCCCCAGAAATTTTAAACATTTGACTATATTGATTTAACATTGCCATCAACTCATCATCTTCTGCTCCAGTGCTATCGGTGTTTCCCACTGTTGTGCCAGCTGCTGTTGTTTGAACATTTTCTGTATTTTTTTCTGTAGTAGTAATTTCTTTCAACGGTTTTTGGTTTACTGTTACACTCTCAGCCTTCACTGTATTAGTTGCCTTAGTTGGATTGATTTGCGGTTTTTTCGTAACATTTTGAGGTAATGAAGGCTTTATTTTATTTTTATCTTGATTATTTGAAGTGTCTTTTACTTTCAACTGGTTTACAGAATCATTTTTATGAACTAACGAAACAGGTTTATTGGTGGTACTTATTATTTGTGGACTTTCTGTAGTTTGTTTTAATGTTGCAGCAGAAATTTGCGTGATTGTTGAAGCCTTTATACTTTCTTTTGTTATTACATTCTCGTTTGTTACATTTTGTACTATTATAGGTTTTTTAGTAACCATGTTTTTTTCTTCACTTAGTTTAGTAGTTACTTTTAAATCGGATTGTTCACTACTTGAGTTACTCAAATAAGTTGTTGGGATGATAGTTGTCTTAGAGTTATCATATATTTGTGAAAGAACATTAGATATAGAATCCGAAAGATTGTATGTTGATGGCCTAGTAAGATTTTGTGTATTCTGTGGTCCTATTTTCTGGTCATCTATATTTAATGTATCTTTAACTTCAGAAGGTGGTTTGTTATTTACTTTCTCCGGCTTATCATTTATATCGGCTACCAAGGAAACATTGCTGGGAGTATAAGGTCTGTATGTGGTTGCTTTCAAAGTTTCTGGTTTGGTATTAACTTCATTTTTGATGATTGGTATTTTATCTTTTAAGACACTCTCAGTTGGCACAATTTTTGGGTTGGAAATATTTTCCTTTTCCATATTTGGTTTATTACTTAATTTTTGTGGTTCCGATTTGATTACATCTACATTTATCTCTAGATTTGTTCCTGGTTTTGTCGTATTCAAATCCATAGATATAATATTCAAAGAGTTTAAAATATCTGGTTCAAAGTTATCGTGGTTTGAAATTTGCACTGTTGAACTATCTGGTTTCTCAAGATTAATTACTGGAGCTTTAGTTAATAATAATAAAGATGGAAGTATATTGCTATTTGAATGTGTTTTTATTCCTATTGAATTGTTCACTGTCGAATGTTCATCTTTATTGTCAATGTTAGAAGAACTTATTTGTACAAATGTGTCTTTGGGTGTTGTTTGGTCAGTGACGCTTGATGATTCATTATGTTTTTTCTGTGTTTGTGGGATATTTGATGTTGAGTTTTTGACCTGTGTATTCGTTAGTTCTTCCTTTGTATTAATTATGGGCTTTTTGTTTGAAATGTTTGTTTCATTATTCCTAATTAATTGTGGCTTGATTGTACTCGGTATATTGTTTTTGACATATTGTTCAGTAGTTGATGAAATCTTTATTTTATCGGGTTGCCTTAACGTTGTCGATATTTTTACGAAGGGTTTGTATGTTGTCGGAACTATACTATTGGCATTTGCTTGACTTGAAGGATTTTGAGTATCATATTTATTATCAATAGATGTAATATTCAAAGTCGTTGGGGTATTTGGTTTGTTATGTTGATTTTTCACACTTGTTACTGTAGTAGAATCCTGATCTGAGTTTGTAACTAATTTATTATCGATATACTGGTACGTCGGTTTCTTTGTTTGCGACGATATATCCTCCAATTCTGTTTTTTTAGTTGACAAATTTACTGTCGAAATAGGTCTTGGCGTTATAATAGGTTCAATTTTCTGCGTTTCACTATTTTTAATGGATTGTTTATGTGGGTTAATATTGATAGATTCATAATTGTAATTTTCTTCGATATGAGAACCATATTTAGATGTTGTGTGTTCACTTGTTTGATTCCGTTTTATCATACTTGGGGTTGTTGATATGATGTTTACTTTTGTAGTTGATTGCATTGTACTTAAGTCATTGTTATAATTTGTATTTATTGAAGGTTTCTGCTTTTGAACTTTTTCAGTAGTGGTTTCTTTCTTTGTTTCGTTTTCTGTGCTTTTTTCTGTTGTTGATTCCTTAGACGTGTTTGTTGTCTTAATAACTTCTTCCGTTTTTATTGGCACAGGTTTATTTTTCATAGAGTTAATTTTTTCTTCAACCGCTGGACTTGGCGTAGTCTTCTCGTCAGTTTTTTTGATGGGTGAGTTTTCAATAAGACTTAAAGCAAGTTTCTCAATAGATAAATTATTTTTATCTCCTTTAATTTCAATTGTGGATTCCGTCGTGGACCCTTCATCCTCTCCAGAAGAAATATTCGACTTAATTGAACTAAATGTAGTGGTTTCTGATACTTTTTCGTTTATTTTATCGGCAGTAGATGGATGTTTTTTCAAGTTGGTTAGACCGGTTGTCTCAACATTATTTTGATTTACAACACTAGAATTTGTCTTAGTGATAAAATTATGTTCAGATTCTTTCAAAATAAGAGATACTTCGTTTAAGATTGCCTGAGTCTCATTATCTTTTAGTTTTATAATGGGTTTAGTCAAATTGTCTTTATTTGTTTTGTCGGTTGTATTTTGAACTGGTTTCTGTGTAGATGTCTTTTCTTTATTTATTTCACTTGTGGATTCTGGTTTTATTGTCGCAGCACTATTCTTAGAGACAGTATTCACTGGCTGCCGTATTATTAAGGGTATCTGTGTAAGATTTGGCTTCGATGTTGACTGTTCGGTTTTCTTCGTTGTTATCGGTTTCGTATTTTGTTGCGTGAACGGTTTGAAGGTTGTTTCTTTTATGTTTTCGAATACCTTTTCTGAATCTTTTGAAACTTCTTGCACTGTCGTTGGTTTAGAAGTAGTTGTAGATAATTTCTCCGTGGTTGTTTGGTATGGAATTTTAGTAATTTCATCTTTTTGTGTTTCCGTTGTTATTTCTTTTGAAAGTTCGGATATTTTAATGTCGTTCAATAATAAACTATCTGTTTCTTTTGACGCGACATTAGACAACTCCTCTTCGATCAAATCTTCGACTTGGGAATATGTATTTTCGTCATTTTCAATATCGTCGGGATCGTCGTTGTTATTATCCAAGTACAATTCTGTAGAATGCTCGTTGGGCTTAATATTACTATTTTGAGTAAACCCAGGAGTAGATGGGGCTGATTCATCTTTGGTAGTTGTGATGACGTCAGTTTCGGGTACTGAGTGCATAGAAATTAAGCTGTCTGGAGCTATGCTTCCTCCCGTGTTTCCGAAGATAGCAGGTAGAATCATGCTCCAAGAAGACGAGACGTCTGGTGTGTCGAACATGTTTTCTTTGGGGGGGTTTGTTTTCTGGGCTTCCATTTCGGCTTTAAGCACATTCTGAACGTTGGAGACTATGGTGTGAACTTTAGTGTGCGAAGGAGGTTGGAAGTTGAAGGTGACTGCCGGTTTGCTGAGATCGGATTGCGCCACAGTTAGCACGTGTCCTTCGTCGCCGTCTCCCGTAGCTATGATTTCCTGTATTTCTCTCAGGGTCATCAGTCTCTTGATGAGTTCGCCGCTTTCGTCGAAGGTATAGAATTCGTATCTGTCCGGTTGGATCAGGTTCACTGGGCTTCCGACTTCGCTGGGCACTTGCGACGGTTTGGGCAGAGGGATTCCAACTGGATCGAGGACATACGCTGTTTCTTGTTTTCTGAAACGATAAGGTACTTTATAATCAGTACCGAAGAATTTGTCTGAAGGTATTGTGGAAGTAAAGAAGATCCGTATTACCTTCGTACTGCTCCTTCAGAATAAGGCGCCAGGAGACACGATGTGAGGAGGATCCACCATCCTCCCCCTGCACCCCTCACCCCCCTATTCCACATTTTATCGCCCCTGTAAAAAGAAAAAATATTTTTGATGATAAAAATATATTTAAAAAAATATTTATTGAAGGTTGTGATTTGTAAATATTTTATAGGGTACAAATAAATCGATAATTATGTGTGTTTTATTCAAAATGTAAAATACTTTTTTTAACAATATTTTGAGTCTATATTTCTACCTACAAATATTTGTGACCAGAAGTTGTGAATAAAAATAAACTTTTCACTTAAAATAATGTAAAAAAAACGACTCGTTTAAATAATAAGTAAAGTATTATAGAAAACATAATTTTTTTCAGTCCAAAATATTCCAGTCGACTTACGGATAGACTCTTTCATCTATGTTGAGTTATCAGTGTAAATCTTGATACGATTTTATTTTGAAAATATGATTAAGATTGCAATCGCCCCAATTTTTTTAGGAATAAGTACATATATTTAGTCAGATGGTATAATAAATTAATAATTAAATTCCGTATTTCTCTGAGAAAGAATGTAATCTCGTAAACACCTATGAACCAAATCACACTACTATTTTGTGATACATACGCCAGTTTGTAATGATATTATCAGTCCCATGATACCTTTAGGAAATAATTATAATCATCTTTGTATGCATAACTCATTCGAATCCCGTTAATAACAATGTTTTAGAGGAAGCAACGTCGTAACGCGCAATTTTAAATTAAATAAATGGCAATATCGATTTATGTTTTAATCGAATATTCTAACCATAGCTTGATAGAAAAATTATATGTGTGGATACTAATGGAACAACAGCTGTAAGTGGTGTGATAACGGACTTAAATTATACGTTTTAAAAGCGTAACCATGAGATAATTATATTCTTATATCTTAACCGTTTGATGCTGAAAATTTTAACACATACTATGGGAAAATGCTGAAACAATGTTTACACTTAAATATGTACTACTTTTTAGCACATTTTATTTTATTTTTATTTGGGAATTTTACACAATTTACTAGAGAATATGAATGATGGATGGATACAGGGTTTGGAGTTGTTTAGTTAAGGCCCAGTATAGGCCCAGGTAACATTAAGTTTTTCTTCGAAATAAATAAATGCTTTTGAAAAGAAAAGGGTTATTGAAGTCTAAAGAGTTTTAAAAAAAGAATATATTTTTTTCAATATTTATTCTTAAAAAAATCTAATTCCAATATATACATATTAAAAAAAAGTGCTTTGAGACACGTCTTTCTCTTAGCGCGGCCGGTCGCGTTCTGTATTTGTTCGTTTGAGATCTCAGCCTTGACCGTTTTATTGCTGAACAATTTTGCCCATGCAATGGGAAGAATGATAAAACAATGTTTGCACTTAAGACTACTTTTTTGGCACATTTTATTTGGAAATTTTACACGTGTGTTGACGTCGGTAATTTAACCGTAAAATAACGGTAAATTTAACGGTAAAATAACCGATTGATGGTAGAATGGATAAAGGGGTTGAGGTGTTTTAGTTAACATATAAAATTTCATACACAATTGTAGATAAGAGATCTAGAGAAAAAATAAAATAAGAATAAAAATAAACTAAGTAGGATGAAAAATTCTGCCTTAGTGTACCGGTTAGAGGGTTTGGCTACCGTATTGGAGATCTCAAGTTTGATTCCCAGAGGTTCAAAATAAATGTAAGTGATTTTTCACTGCAGTATTAATTTATAATATTTTCTAGGACAGGTACCAAGCGCAGTGTTGATCACTTTTCCTTCGCGTACAGTAAACCTCTCTATAATGTTGAGATAGGTAACGCGTTATTGGAGGGTACGTTATAGAGGGCAAATGCTTCTAGATTGTATTTAAATTTAATAATGACTCATTTTAGTAACTTCCGCTGGTTAAAATGTAATAAAACAATTTAAAACATTAACCCTTCATAACGTTCCCTGCGATAACCCGGAACCTATCTCAACGTTATAGGGGGGTTTACTGTATTTAGAGACCAAGATAACACTGCTTTTATACAGTGTAGTATCCTATGGAAGTGAGAGATTAATCTTTAATAAAAATATCGCTTACTCCTTTTAAGAACGTCATATATAAAAAAAACTTGATTATTCAGGAGATCGTTTTTAAAGTTTAAACATACAATGAAACGTATTAAAAATAAATATCAAGCCACTTATTAAACTTTTTACTGTGCAACAGATCTTTTCAGGTAAAACCTGAAGGTTTTTCCTCCATTTGAAAAATATTTAGTATATTTAAAAATATTATTAAACAATACCTTTTCTTCAAAATGCAAAAACAATACTTTCTGCCCTGTAGCTGGTAAATATTAAGTTAAAAATATGCCACTTTTGCTGGGATATAGTACATTTCCTGGGCATTCCGAAAGCATGCACAACTGAAAATTGACGATTTTTGATATATGACGTTGTTGAAAGGAGTGAGCGATATATGTCTTGATGTATTTTATTATTTACGTCATATATTATGGGACAGCCGGAAATGAGTCGTGTAGAGAGTTGGTAAGAAGGCGGACAACGGTATAATAAATAAATCCTCAGTCATCCTGTTTATTGACAAGCGTAAACAGTACGTTATTGAAATATTTTTTACAGTTCCGAAATATATCGGTATGACCGGTCCATATGCCCCAGATTTCTGTTGCGAACGTATCGAAATATAGTCATTACTGAAGAAGATTGGACTACCCATATTATATTTCGATTCGAGTGGGTGCTACTAACTGCTCTTACCCGCCCACTGATATTGATTCATCGATCACACATGCCGACACACATTTTCGTGCCCGCGATTTTTCAACTGTTACTAGTTAATTTTTGGATGCTGAATCCGAAATAGCCATCAGAATCAGATCTATTTTTTTAGATATGCTACATCAAAAAAAAATCTAAATTTTGTATATTTCACATATATAATATGCATATATTCATATATTCCAAAAAAAATGTGCGCAGACACGTCTAGTTTCGCGGTCGCGTAGTGAATTTGTACGGTTGAAATATCACCCTTGAGCGGTCAATAAAGGGGTCGGATGAGTCCCATCCAATCCATCCCTGGTTGACACCATATATGACATACAATTATAAATTCCATTAATTCAATAATAAATTCCACTATTTTTTGACATCTCATCAAAGATGAAGAAGAATATGGAAGTCTGGGCATTTACGGGGCTGACGACCGTCATAGGCTGGTTTAAGTGGTTTAAGTATTTGGACACACTCAAAATGTTGTAAATAAATTCCATAATATAAATAAGAAATTCCATTTTATTCAGGTGACAAAAAGACTCAAGTGGGCGTTTGTGTAGAAAGGTCATTAAAGTAAAAATACATATTATGTGCGTTTTTTCTCTGTAATAACCTCCATTTGTGTTCGTGAAGGCTTTCTGGTTCACAAACGAATTAACCGTATCTGCTTTTTGTCGCGCTGAGGCAATTTGCTATAAATTACGAAGAAACTTATTACACATAATATACAGTTTATATAAGGCACTTATCTTCAATTACCAACACCTAAATGTGTTTCATCATAGCTGTAGGCAGAAGACATCATTGCCATTGTTTCACACATACGGTACTCCAGTTCTTATATTTTATAAATAATATTTTGATATTAATTGTATTTTTAATAGATCATATACGAAAAGGCAATGGTGAAAAATGATACTCATATGATGAATTTCTAAATTAATTAATCAAAGCTTTTGGTCTGAAAAAACATGAACCATTAGATGACCCGAATTTTAAATCGAAATAAATTTATAGGACTGTGCTATTTGTTATTAAAACTACATGTATTAATATTTTTTATAAATCAAAACGTAATTAATTATTCCAACGAATTGTTTGCACCTTACGAGTCTGAAAAAGCATGAACAATTAAATGATTCGAACTTAAAATCGAATTAAAATAGTAGGAATGTGCTATTTGTTATTAAAACTATATATATATATATATATATATATATATAAATATATATATATATATGTATATATATATATATATATATTTATATATATATATATATATATATATGTATATATATATATATATATATATATATGTATATATATATATATATATATATATATATATATATATATATATATATATATATATATATATATATATATATATATAAATATTTATATATATATATATATATATATATATATATATATATATATATATATATATATATATATATATATATATATATATATATATATATATATATATATATATATATATATATATATATATATATATATATATATATATATATATATATATATATATATATATATATATATATATATATATATATATATATATATATATATATATATATATATATATATATATATATATATATATATATAACGTGGTAATATTTTCCTTTTGAAAATTAATTGTAAATAATATGTAAAGTGGGTGTATAATAATAAAATAAACAATGTGTTGCTTTGTAATTAAAGTTTATTCTTAATTTATCTTTATAATAATTTTTATATCTATCTATCTATCTATCTATCTGATTCTGACAGTTAATCATATTATCGGAAGTCTTTTGTTTTATTCTGAGCGACGCATGCGGCATCTGGTGGTAGAACTGTTTTATGTAGGTACTTTTTGTAAGTACTTAATAAAATGTATAGGTAGGTACCTAGTTATTTTATTATATATAAACGTAATTATTTATTCCAAAGAATTTATTCATTTTTTAAAAAGCGATTTCACCTTGCGAGAATACTATGAATTCTCTTTTATTTTTCATAAATAGAGCTTAAAAGCACTTAAAGCTTCAGAAAGTATTACAAATTGTCTGGATTTTTCACCCTGCGAATAAAAATATCATTAAATATTAGAGGTAGCTCAAGTTGAGATGAAGCATCTATTGTTTTTTATACGAATTCAAGACACCTATAATACAGGTATATATTGAGTTTCATTAATTTGATTGGGCATTCACTTTGTGGTAATATTTATTATAGATAAATATTAAGGTTGTATTCTTTAAGTACAGCATTCATTTCATTGATCAACTGTTCGAGTGTATGTCTGATCAAGTTTTTTGTTGAACTATGATAACCTTGCAATAATTGAAAATACAATTCCTTAGGATTTTTTTGATCATTCGATTTATGACCGTATTGGCAGGCAAGGCGTTAGAGAATTTTCTCCGCAAGAGAAATTTATCACTTAGTATATAAATTTTAATTAATTTAAAGGTCGTTTTAATTAACCATATCTGATCATATTGTTGGTTATGCTGTAGAATAGTGATGCAGAGGATGATAATTTGCTGAACGCTTTGCACTCTAGACCAGTGGTTCTCAAAGTGTGCTCCGCGGAGATCTGGGGCTCCGCAAGGCCTCTGCGAGGGCTCCACCGCGACAAGAAGCATTACTTCTTACCTCCAATTAAATAGAAACAATAAAACAAATGTACAGTTGTTGTTTTATCATATGAAAATACAGTTCTACTAAGAATTGTCAGTACAAAACTAAAATCTAATAAATGGAAACAATTTTATCAGTTCACAGAGGAATCAATACAGATTTTTTACTACATATAATAAATGAGAGTAGGATATGAGAGGTGTGGGACGACTAAACTTTTTTCTATTTTTTTTAATGAAATTTTCGTTACAATATAAAATTTTTAAGGCAATTGTGAATGCGCGCAAATGGCTCTCCTTTATGGCGTATTTTATAAACTTTATAAAATAAAACAAAATTTTGTGAAACCACTTTTTTGTATTTTTTTCCGGGATAAAAGGTGTGGATAAAAAATTTACCAAAAAAAAATGGTGAAAAACATATTGTTTTATTTTTTTAAAGTTTAAAAATATATTAATTATGACTTCCAATATAAAATATAAAGCGAAATGCTCTATAAGAGTGAATAGTTGCATTCTTTGTGTTATTTTTATTTTTAGGCAAAGAATTAAGTTTGAAGTTTTATATTATTTTTCAAAGAAAGTATTTATATTAGTTATTTTATTTTATTGTTCAAAGATAGTAGGTGCATTAATTATATACCTTGCTTATTAAGTAAAATGTTTATATTGTTCTCAATATTATTAATATTTAAGGCATTTACTTTGTGGTTAGTCATTTTTAATTTTTAATTTTTTTACAAAAATGTTAAAAATATAACCACTCACCGAGATTTTTATGTCTACCGGTTTCGAGACGTACCCGTCTCTTCGTCAGGACAATCACTACCACAGCATGTAAGCAATACCATCCTTCAACACCATAGCACCATTTACACACTTCAAGGGTGGTATTTTTTGCATGCTGTGGTAGTGATTGTCCTGACAAAGAGACGGGTACGTCTCGAAACCAGTAAACATAAAAATCTCGGTGAGTGGTTGTGTACTAATATAATTAAGATTTTTGTAAAAAAATAAATAAGTAAAAAGGTTTATAGATCATTGAGTGGGTTTTTGTGTAATCTAACTTCTCTAGGCACCATCGCTGCCAAAGCGGGTTACTTTTGTTTTTATTGTTTCAGACGTTCTCAAAATATTGGGATTGTGGCTGATGACGTCAGGTTTACTCAAGTGCACTTCTCCATTGATGCCGTCTGCTTTCACCCTTCTGTTTCCACGACCGGCCCACTTATGGTGAGTGCCCCATTGTGCCACTTCCGCGTCGGGAATGATCCAACCGATTCACATCCAGTCGGCTGACCTCTGCCCGCGGATCGCTTCTAGTACCTCTTCCACTGTAATCGGCACATCTATCCGCGCTCTGAATGCAAATACTGCCTTTAATAATAACAGTGGGTCGGAATAGATGAATATTTGAGGCACGATCGCCCTGTCCGTTGGCCCGCGTCGTGTCTCTCATCGCGGGTCAAGGAGAACGGCGGGGAACTCTATTATTATCATCTGCCAATTTCAACTGCATTTCTTAACTACAAAGGGTCTGTTTTTTAAATAACGAGGCGAGAGGAATAAGAAAGTTTGCAGATTGATCTGAGGCAATTGTTATGAGATAGTGAATGAAGTCATGTTTTACTTCATATTTTTTATAGGTAAGCGGTTCTCAACTTTTTCAAACGCGGTACCTAAAATATTCATGTATATAAATATATGTGTGTGAATGTGAGTCACAGTATAAGTTGATTGAATATAAAAAGATTCACTTTTTCCAGGATGAGTTAACTATGCCTGCTGAAGTATTTTATATGTTAAGATTCAGAAAGAAATTCTTACTGTTGTATAGTAAAAGTTTATTCGAAAGACAATGACAACGGTTGATTCTAGTGATTTTGATTGTTCCTTATATATAACTGTGCGTGGTTAGGTTAGGTTATTTTTTTTTTAGATGGGAGTAACATTTATTATTTACCTTATTATGTATAAAATATGTGGATTTTTGTTTCTTCTTGATAAAAACATATTTTATTTTTTTCTGTGATAAGGTTAGATTAGGTAAGTTTAGGTTTTAGGTTAGTTTTAGTTTAAGGTTAGGTTAGGCAAAAATTTAACTTATTGGTGAACTCTGACTAGAAAATATTGATAAAAATTTATCGCTTTTTGCTTTAATAAAAATACCATTCAGAGTCGACTTTACCTAGGCAGAGTCAACTGTTACTAGAACATCTACTTTTCCTGTAACATATACATTTGTATGTAAATAATTTATTAACAGAATCTATGTCATGAATTATATTTTTTTAGTTTATCATACTTTGGATTCGCCATAGAGTTTCACTCAACTGGGCTTGCAACGGTAATATACAATTTCAATAATTTTTATGGTATGTTAGTGGTATTATTTATTATGTCTTATAAAAAATACGCCGTTTTCTAGAATTTCTTACTAACATGTCTAACGAAACCGGATTTTTCAAATTAATATTTATTCCCATAAACAGACGTTTCTGATTAATCAATAGCAATTTATGGCACGCAAAGATTATAAATAATACGCAGATCGCAGGTACGAGAATTCGTAAATGGGGGTCAACGCAATTACGAGGAACCGCTCAAGTGCGAAGTATGCATGTTATAAAATGCAAATATTGCTACAAGATTTAGTTGAGGATACCTGAATTGTCAAACATCCGCTGTGAAATGAAACACAACAAACTGCTTATGAAGTATATTTACTATAGGTACTAAAATAAAGAAAGATCGATGTATGATAGATGTTCGAATGGTGAAATAAGGCATTTTTGCTAGGCTGAGATAAGCATTATCAATAAAATTAATATAGGTGTGTTGAAATGGTTGGCCATGTAAATCGAATGAGTGAAGAATGAACAGTAAAACGGATTGAAACATGGAGCCTGGCAAAAGAAGGATGAAATTAGAATGAATGCAGTCAAAATGTGATCTTTCAGACGAATTTGCGGCAAATCAATGTACAATAGATGCTCTAATAGATGAATGAGTGATTAAAGAACAGTAAAAAAACTAATATTTTCAAAATAAAAACTGTATTTAACGAATAATTTAATAAGGTGCGTTAAATGTTACTTGGGCTTCAAGAAAATTAAGATGCGGGCTATTGTTAATCGGGGTATACTCCTGCCATCACTCATTTAAAAAATATTATTTTAATTTGAATCAATCACAACGGTATTCTAAGCAAAAAATGTTTGATGGCTTTAGATATTTGTTTTGTTACCATTTTAGTAGACTTAAATCAGTGCTTGATTTAAATATTAAAAGTATTACGTATATGTGTCGCCTGCTTTCAAAATCTGCCAGATCCATGCAAGTCGATTTTACAAAAATGCAAAATTCTCCGGGTAACATTTATGTCTCAAAGATTCGTCTGTCTTTAGATAAAATATTACGAAAAAGAGAATTTTCCCATTTTTATTTTTTTTTCAGTATTTTAAAAAAACATTAGACACATACCGATAATGGCGTCATCTTAATTTTTGACCTATCCCCGCTCTCTGATTGGCCGATATGGGTCAGAGGGCAAGTTTCATGAATATAGCGGAATTTTAAATACAACGCTGTTTTCAATTATTTTTAGCAGGGTTTTCAAGTGTATAAATATGTTAAACAATAAAACCCACATTGACATTCCGACAGACATTCGGATTCCGATAGACAACAATATTGACATTCCGATAGAGTATAAAATTGGGTCTGGTGGATTTTGAAAGTAGGCGACACATATCGTTTTAAAGGGATTTCAAATCCATCTATTAGTTCTGGGTAGGTTGTATTGGTAAATTGTTCGCGTTAAAATTGACCGTGAAGTCGTTATGTGAAATACATTCTAACGTTTCTATATTCTAATCTTGTACAGCTAGGTGTGTCACATTAAAACAAAAGGTGTAGCGAAGACTTCTCCAATGGCTAGAATGCATTCCTGATGTTAATTACGTTCTCAAACGTGTCGCTTAATGGTGGTGACAGCGCATTCAATGGATTGAGGTAGACCCAATTCGTGCAATTGTCATGTCGTCTTGGTTATTTCCGTATGTGGCCCGGATGTGTCTGAAAATGCATTATCATTTTACTGACTTGTATGTAGACATCTTATTTAGATCATGTCATTTAAGCGGAATAATCGATAGCCCGCAACTTAATTTTATTTAAACCCGATAACATTTGACGTGATTGAATTGGAAAAAGGAGCAGAGGAAAACTGAGAAAAACATGGCACGATCAGGTATGCCAAATACTTGAAAGTGGTCAAGTGCGCAGTCATAATAATCGGCGGGTATGTAAGAGAAGATGCATGAACGTGGAAGAGGCGATGAATGTTTGCAAGGACAGAGTGGTGTGGCGTTCTATTCTCTCTGCCTACCCCTGCGGGAAAGCGGCGTGATGGTTAGTTAGTTAGTTAGTCAGAATTGTTTGCTTAAAACAGCATTTTTGTTTTGAAAAAAATAAGTTTTTATTCCAAATAAATACAAGGTTTTGGAAAGAAAAAATCATTGACAGGCGCCGTGGAGTAGTTAGGTAGACGCTCGGCTGCAAAACTGGCGTCGCGAGTTCGATTAACGTCAAGTACAAAATAAATTCAAGAAATATTTATTTTGAAATTGGTCTGCGTGTGATATATTTTTCACATTTACATTCCCTATCCTTACTATCCTACTTGCAGACAAGCCTCTTAAAGAGGCTTTGAGGGTTATTCCTTTTTAAAAATGTATATGTCTAGTTTCTCGCGCAGCTGATCATATTCTGAAATGTGTATTTACGAGTTCTCTTTTAAGAAATTGAGATGGTTCTGAAAAGAAACTTTAAAGGTTGTACTGTGAATATTTGACCCTGTCGCCTTATGAATGCGTCGACCACCGGCCTAAACTACACCCATACTATAAATCTTATTTCTACGGGTTACCTAACATAAAAGTGTCGTAAATTACACTAATGTGACGTCAAATCAATTCATATGGTGATATACTCCCATGTAAAATTTATTTATGGGTTGTATTAAATGAAGGTAACGCACATAAAAAGCCTATTAAAACGAAGCTTTCCTATACCAGATCCCACAAGAAACTAGAACGATGACTGCCACTTATGTAGGCTTTAGACTGGTTTTCAATCCATGTTCATTTATTTGTTTATTTTATTTTATCATATAGATACATAATAATAAGTTACAACAATATTGCCTTACAAAGACAATTTACAAAAATATTTATTAAATTGTAATGAAAGTAAATTGTTCATGCAAACAAAATGTCAACTTCTGTATGCGACGCTGTCTACCATAGGAAATGTTTAATATTACGTGAGTTGATGTTATGTTCAACAGCTGGCGCTACCATTTTGATAAAAAAGTTTTGACATAAAAACGCACGTATTCAAATGCGACCTGTTTATTGTGTAAAAAAATATATATATATATATATATATATATATATATATATATATATATATATATATATATATATATATATATATATATATATATATATATATATATATATATATATATATATATATATATATATATATATATATATAATATATATATATATATATATTATTATTTTTTTTTAAAAGATAAATATTTGTGTTTTTATTATTTACACAAATATTTCAATTTCATACTATTTCTGTGGTTCATTATTAGAAATAGGTATCAAATGGTGGTAGAGTAGGTTCGAACCGAGAAACTCTGACTTAAGAGTCCGCGACACTAACCACGGGACCGACACATTGGAAATCTCTCAATTTTCGACGAATGTCGCTACGTTCGCTTCGACTTTTTTGATACATGGGTCAGAGAACTTATTTCGAAGAAAATGTGATCAATTTACCTAGGTAGACCAGGCTATATATGTATTTTTATTTTTTTGTATTTTTTTTTTTAATTTACAGCATTACTGAATACCGCCTTACGAAAGCAACAAAGTATTACAAATATCTCAATTAGGTCACTGCTGCACCGCGTTCTAGTTTGCAGTCGGCTTACTGGGGTAATTTGAACCTTAGTGCCGACAAGTGTGTAGGTACTGCGTGCACTTGCACTAATAATGAATGGAGATGACATTCCGTGCCCTTAGGCGTCCGCCTGGCAACACAATTGTCCCGTTCGGATCGGATTCACTCGCGGCGCTGCTCAAGACCGTCTTGCGGCGTGTGATTCAATACTCAGTGTCCCGTTACCCGGCGACCTCCTGCGCTCCGGGTAGACGTATGATGTAAAGATGGCAAAAAAAGTTTATCTTCGAGATTCTCAAATGATTTTTCTTCTCCAAAATGCAACAATAAGCAATTTCAACAAAACTTCAAATATCAGGGTATCAAATATTTCAATAAACTCCCTAAAGAAATTTAAAAAAATTGAAGATATAAAATTCTCAAGGAAAAATTAAAGCCCATTACATATAAATCTTGAAAAAATATACAAAAAAATAATAATTTTACCATTTATAATATAACCATTAAATCATGAGTGTAAGTCCCTCTTCAAGCACAAGAGCTCAGTCTCTTTTTTGGAAAGGCACAGCGAATCTAAATATAGAAGTTTCCCATATGTATGAATGCTTAAAATGTATAATGTTATGCTTAAAAATGTAAATATATTTAATAAAAAAAAGAAAAAAAATATGTCGTTTACTCAGAATCTTCGAAATAAACAAATTGAAAATCTTGTCCACTGACCAAGTCGAATTGCTTGCTTAGAGTTCCAGCTTTGTCACGCTTCTCGTAGCTTCACTGAAGTGATATCAGCTATCAACAATCTAGCTTTAATAAAAAGGAATAACTCGCAAAGCCTCTACTTTTTTGAGAGGCTTTTCTGCAGGTAGGATAGTAAGGATAGGGAAGGTAAATGTGAAAAACAAATCACAAATTTCCAGATCAATTATTTTTTAAAACCCTTATCCGCACCCGATGGTGCATAGGGCACTGCATCATATAAGCGCAGTGTTATCTTGATCGTTAACACATGGAGGAAAGGTGATCAGCCCCCCGCTTCAGGTCCAGGTTAATATTTGATAAATATTAGGGTAAAAAAATCTCAGCACGCTCGGCTACCGTTCTGGAGGTCTCCGGTTCGATTCCCAGGTGGGGTCAAACAAATATAAGTGATTTTTACACTCTTATATTTATTCAATATTCCCCTGGACTGGTGTCTGAAGCGGAGGGCAGATCACCTTTCATTCGTGTGTTAACGATCGAGATTACACTGTGTTTATATGATGAAGTGCCCTATGCACCATCGGGTGCGGATAAGGGTTTTAATTGAATTGAATAAAAAAGAAGAGTTTGAAAGTTTTAAGCAAGGATTTTGACCAAAAATAATTTAATAATCATATGCCGATCGTTTGATTGCCAGCAAGCTTTTATCTCTATAATTAATCGGTAGTCATTTATTTTGTAAAATTTTATAGACGTAGATCTCTCCTCTCTAATTTGTCCATATCCCTATTTGATCCTTCATCCTACCAATTAGTAATTAATGAGAATCTGTCCTATCGGAGCTTGCTAAGGCTTAATTATATGAACAAGCGACCACTTTAATCCTAGACAGCTCCTACAAGACACGATGAACCTAGATCAGTGATTCTCAATCGGGGGTTCCCGACGCTTTGGCCCCTGAAATATACACATATTTCATACCAGTATATTTGTCCGCCTCCGTAGTGTAATGGTCACTCTCAGCTACCGTACTGGAGGTCCCAAGTTCGATTCCTAGAGGAAGAGGGGGTCATTTAAATTTATGTGATTTTTCACTCTAATATTGATTTAATATTACCCTGGACTGGTACGATTGTTAACGATCAAGATTGTTACCTTGATCTTTTTTAACACATCAGTATTTATATGATGTAGAAAAGCGGCGTGATGGTAAGGTATTAAAATTTTTGATCACAATCTTTTTATAAATAAATTGATTTTTTAAATAAATTTATAAATATTCATATATTTTTTAAAAAATATTGATTTAATCAAAATATTGTGATTTTTTTTTTAAATTAAGTAAATAGTCATAACATAAGTTTAAAGACATTGAAAATGATAATTTCAGACGTCTGTCTCCTATTATGTAAAATAAATAATTCTCAAAGAATCTAAATTACATTTCATGAACTACTATTTTCACTTACTAATTTAAACATTACATGTCGCCCAAGAAAAGGCACTCCTACGATGTTTTTGATTGAAGTATTAATATAATTGTCGAAATTTGTAATGTGGTAATCTAGCCTTTTACAGGTTGTAAACTCTGTAAATGCCCAGACATCCATATTCTTCTTCATCTACGTTAATTAAAAAAATATATAAGTATATAAAATTATGATTTTTCTTTCTGATAAGTACAAAAATACATGATAAGTATAAAAAAGATAGTGAATACAAAAATATTATTAAATATTTAGGAGAGTCGCAATTACAAAAAGGTTAAGAAGCACTGCCTTACATAACATAACCGATGAACACTTATAAACTGGTTCTGGTTTGAGCTAAATAAAATCGTAAGTATTTTTTGTGAGGTTTTTAACCTTAGCTTCCGCCTACACATATCGAGTTTTACCTTTATCGATGGCATTCAAAGTCTCCTGCATTTGAGAGCAGGTTCTGGCTCTATTTAGTCGAGTGGATCCATATAAAAGTGAACGCAAATTTGTCAACAATGGCTTTTGGTTTCGATTGCTAATCTTTGCGCTTTAACGATCTATGCGATTTTACGATCGATAACAAGATCGGGTTGCGAATTTTACGATTTTTGGCGAATGTTCTGCGAAAAGAATCAAAAGAAATACAAAATCACTTAAACATAATGATTGAATTGAGATTATTATTTCACAAATATGTTAAGCAGATATTTTGATGCAGATTTTATAGAACTTTATAAAATAAAACTAAAACATTGTTTTTAACCACTTTTGTCTCTAGTACTTTTCTCCAATCGGTTTTGACACGAACCTTGTCATCTAAAACTATATAAAACGCTGAACAATCTTCACAAAAAAGTTTATGGATCAATTCATGCATAATATCATCTTTATTTTTTTAAATATCGCCTTAATTATTGGCTAGTATTGAACGCTGGTTTGATGTCGTTAGAAAGATTGCTTACGTACAGGAATTTCTCTACCATTTTTAGTATATTTTACAAGATTCTTGTACGTAGACAATTTTTCCCATAAAATTTTTAAGATCTTTCAAACGACATTAAACTAGCGTTGTATACTTATAATGATTTAGGCCAGTATTAAAAAAACGTAAAGATAAAGACATGTATTTTTTTTGTATCGGGAATTTTTAAACTTTCTTCTAAAGATTGTTTAGTATTCTTTCAGCATACAGTTTTATATTTAGTACATGACCATCCCTAAAAATGACAAGGTGCTTGTTGAAACCGGTTGGAGAAAAGTACCAAAAATAAAAGTTGCTTCAATTAAATTTTAGTTTTATTTTGTTAGATAGTTACATTTTATCTCGGGTATAATTAATACAATGATTTGAATTAAACACAAAAATATTTTTTCTTGTATATTTTAACTGTACCGTTTGAAAATGTTTTAATTTAACTGAAAAGTCAATTGGGATTCTTAATGTATATTACTGGTCGTTCAATGACCTTCCTATAAGAGGACTTCCAACGGGTCATCGGATTAGAATATCTTGTCCATTATACGATTAGATAATGTTAGGTAGCCACCTCTTCTTACAGTTGAATCTATTATAATTTGTAAAAAATTATAATATTACTAATTTCTTCGACTTGATTGACAGGTATGCTAATAGATTAATTAATTTAATTAATTAATATATTTTATTTACATTTCATAAAAAATATACATTTTTATTCGATCTCCCATAATATTATTGAGATAAGCGTATTTATTGTATATGAGTGAAATGAAAATATTACAATAACTATTTTAGCAATCTTTATATATGACTCCCACCCGTAACCAATAATGCATAGGGCACTAATTTAGGGCATTAACTTGAATGATAATTGATTTATTTATTTTTCATCATCCACATAATTACAAATTACAGTAATGTACCCTCACTGAATTATCACTTATGGTGGACACATTTTAGATACTTATTTTTAAAACTATATGAATGAAATTTGTTTATGACATGCAATCAAATACGACATGGCCGAATGATGCAATCTATTTCAGATCTACCTACCTTCTTTATCTATTTATCTAGCTCTGTTATATTTAGTTTATTTTTTACTGACTTTGTAGATAATGGAAGCAGGTTGTTAAATTTTATATTATTATAATTGACGTTCATTAATTAAAAATTTGAATATACATTTTTTTTTAATATTTGCATTTATTGAAAATTTTGTGTTTAAATGAAAAAGTCAAAAATAGCCTGAACACACATTTCCAATATGTTTAATTTCGCAATGCGGATAAAATATTTTAGAAACTGTCAAGAAACACACTGTCCACGATGAGTTTTGTTTATTAATGGGTGTTTTTCTGTTGCATGCAGCAGATGGCGCTGCCATTTATGTCAAAAAGCTATTTTTCTAAAATAGCATGTTTTTAACTGTCACAAGCAAGAACACCTGTTACCAGCATATAAATGCACTTTTTTTAAGTAAATAACTAGATTTCCGTTAGATTAGAAAACTCGTGCCATAATTTTTTACAAACCTATATTTTATTAATTCGACCACCAATCGACACTCCACGAATTATAAAATTATTTCATCGCAATAAATTCGTTACCTTGACGCTTTGCCTAATCTCCATGTAATTCGTGCTGGCTATAAATTTAAAACAGGGAACAGAAAAAGAGGTAATTTATTGGGGAAAAAAACGTGTATTGTAGTTCAAACATCTCCATTACAACTTATAACACGGACGGCAGTAACGGTTTATGGAAAAAACAAGCGATCGACATCAACCATTACTTAACCATAATTGAGAATTATCACGCGATAACTGATATTTTTAACCAGAGGTTTGCATTTTCCCGACATCTACCGTTAAAATTCCGCAGAATGAAGTATCACTTAATTTTTGATTGGCCGACCACTCAATAGTGTTGGTTATTTAAGGTAAAGGAATAGAAGATAACTGCGTTTGGATACTGGCTAGTTTAGTCATTTGAATGCTAGTTAGATTGGTTTTTGAAGATGCTAGTATGTAGCTTTATTGTTTATTTGGATGCTAGCTAAATCCTTGCATTTGAATGCTAGTTAGATTGGTTTTTGAAGATGCTAGTAGCTATATTGTTTATTTGGATGCTAGCTAAATTCTTACATTTGAATGTTAGTTAGATTGGTTTTTGAAGATGCTAGAAGCTATATTGTTCATGTGTATGCTAGCTAGATTAGTCACTTGTATGCTACCTAGATTGGTTATTTGGATCCTAGCTAAATCGATTGTTTATTCGGTAGGTTAGTTATTTAGTATGTTATTTTTTGACATCTCATCAAAGATGAAGAAGAATATGGAAGTCTGGGCATTTACGAGGCTGACGACCGTAATAGGCTGGCTTAAGTGATCACTTTATACGCGTGTAACATTCACCAATTCTACCCATTATTGACAACCACACTAGTCAAATTCTTGGAAGTTCCTATTTACGAGTATATAAACCAATTTTGAAACATTGTTCTTGAATCACTAGAAATTCACTAGAGACATTGGTGGGATGAAAAGAAGCTTTTAAGTGTGCAAAAACTCTTTTATTAGTGTGTGAGGTAATCCTGGATTAAAATCATACACATGAGAAACGCCAGAAAATATCGTATTCATTTTTATCAATTTAGCTTATAATTTGACCAGATAATTTATTTACGACATTTGGAGTGTGTTCAAAAAACAAAAAATAATTTGAAAAATCCTCATATAATTGGAGATAATCCAGATTTGTGAACAAGTATTTTGACACACTCAAAATGTTGTACAATAGTTATTTAGTTACTGGTTACATTTATTATTTTGACAGTAGCTAGATTGTTGATTAACATGCAATCTATGTAGATTGTTTATTTGTATGCTACTTAAATCGATTTAACACATGTTTGTGCTAGATAGATTGATTATTTAGATAGATACTAGGTAGATTTATCACTTAGATACTAGTTAGAGCGATTTTTTTAATGTTCTTCTTCTCACCCATGCCACTATCTAATTGTGCAAAGGGCATTGCTTATTTTAGAATTAGTATTATCTTAATCGTTAAACATACGAAGAAAAGATATCAACCATGCGCTTTGGGTAGTAGTCCCGGATAATACTAAATAAGTATTCGAGTGATAAATCACTTACATTCCTGGGAATCAAATCTGGCACCTCCAGCACGGCAGCCAAACACGCTGACCATTACGTGGGCAGAGAGCTAGACATTTATATATATATATATATATATATATATATATATATATATATATATATATATATATATATATATATATATATATATATATATATATATATATATATATATATATATATATATATATATATATATATATATATATATATATATATATATATATATATATATATATATATATATATATATATATATATATATATATATATATATATATATATATATATATATATATATATAAATAAAAATAGATGTACATATATTTTATTTTTTAGATATTTGTTAAAAAGAGTTAAATGCAGTTTGTCTGCAGTATGAATGTCCGCAGACGAAGAAGAGCATGATATAATTTTATTTAAAATATATTATTAAAAACAAAGGTTACCCGTAAACAAATAAGAGGTTTTCCTGTCTTACCTACCGTTCAAATATTTGTGTACTGAGTTGATCACAGGATCGCTGTGATCGACATAGTATAAATGATTTATAAGTATACATCATTTTTTTTCTAGAGTAATTTATTTTTTATATATTTAATACAATATTCTTCTTCTTTTTGTAACCCTTATATGCATCCCATGGTGTAATGGGCACTGCATCGTAAATAAGCAGTGTTATCTTGATGAATTGTAATATGCAATATCCATATTGCATTTATTTTGAATGAAGATATATATGCTCTGTTTATGTATTTATTGTTTTGTATTTTTAAGTTTTCGCAATTGATTATTACAGCATATTCGCCCACAAAACATATTTAAAATACGTCCGTGACATTTTATATACATATCTCTTTAAGGTGAAACACTGAAAAACTGGTTGTAAAAAATCAATAAAATGAATCACATTTTAATAAATACTCTCTTAAATCGCTATTTAATGTACAAACTTTAAGATAGTAAAATATGTACTTATGTTTCTCAAAAATTAATGGAAATAAATCTTGTATTAACAATGGATAGATATAATATTACAACAAAATGACTGCCGACTCAATTAATGAAAAAATGAATAGTTTAGGCATACTCTATATTTCTTTCAATATATTATTTCTTGAAAAAAAAAGATATGTTCCTTTGTTGTGGCATAGTAAGAAAATTGTTTTAATTTTTTCGGTATTCACTTAATTAGATGACATGCATTCACATGATCAAATTGTATATGAGAATACTTTTTTTTTACCACTTGAGTTATATTTATTTCAACGACTAGTTTCGGAAGCTACAGGTGCTTCCATCTTCGAGTCTGAAAATAAACTATAGTTTATATTCAGATCCGCAAATAGAACCATCTGTAGCTTCCAAAACTAGTAGTTGAAATAAATACTCGTTTAGCTCAAGTGGCAGAAAACAAGTGTTCTTATTTACAATATTAAGAAAATGTGACGTTAATCCTACGATGAATGATTAAAAAAAATAAATTAAAGTAAACTCTTTTGCACTCATATTATTTATTGATTCCGCATTAACTTTGTGGAATGACATGTTGATTGCTATTTTTTTTAATTAATCACTTGTATTATACTATTTCATGAGTTTTACTTTTCACCTGTAGATGAAAACGTCTATTAGTTTTCGAAACTAGTCATGTGATATGAAATAAAACTCATTCAGTGGTATTATACATGTGTTTTATTTAAAAAAGCAATTTAAAAAAAATATTTTGAACTCTTCATTCAGACGATTAAAAAAATATGTTTGTCGATGTCTCATAAAGGTTATACTTTTAGTAAGATATTTTAAGTAAATTTCATAAACCCCTTGTCTGTGTGTTGTGTGTTTTTTTCCAGTCAGTGGTGAGATTCGAATTGAAGGTAAATCCGACTGAATACCACTCCTTGGAAGTGTGTGAAAAGTAAATTATTTAGCTGTTTACCAAGCAGATTGTGACAGTTAGAAAAATCGCGTGGGAATCTAAAAATTGCACTGAATTTTATTCCTACTTTTATAATTAATAAGATTACACATTCGACGTATTGTGCAATACTTTTTAAAAATTTTATTAGGTGTGTGAATAACAAAAAAAAATTTTTTTTTTAATATGTAGACTCCATAGATTTCATGTGACAAGACTATGGAATGAATTGCCAATTCATATGAAAATGTACCTTCTCTGATGATTTTCAAGAAACGTCTGAAACGTCACTATCTTTAATAGGAACCCTAATTTTTAATCATATTATTCTTCCTTAGTTTCTAAAGTCTCTCCTCCTTTAACTCCTTACTTGATTCTAATTCCTTGCTTTTATAATTTTGTAGGCATTCAATATATAAAGTTGAAACTACATATTTTTCTTCTTTTCTATGGAATAGAAATGTCTTTCGCTATGAGCTCCTTCACTAAAACCATCTGTATCCCATACAATATATTTCACTCTTATCTGGAATCTGGAGCTTAGAACATAGCCTTGATATGTGTGACGATGCATTCGCCTATGCAATTCCTTCGGTGTGGACAGGAATCAGACAAGTAAAATTAAAACATGTTAACATTTTACTCATTCAGTGTGCCTCTATTGTCAAATGGTTAGTACGTTTATCT
This sequence comes from Brachycentrus maculatus, assembly GCF_059751285.1. Classification (NCBI taxonomy): domain Eukaryota; kingdom Metazoa; phylum Arthropoda; class Insecta; order Trichoptera; family Brachycentridae; genus Brachycentrus; species Brachycentrus maculatus. Next base: position 76,979 of record NW_028281353.1, read on the forward strand.
ACCGTGTTGGAGGCTCTTAGTTCGATTCCCAAGGGAAATCAAAATAAATACTAGGGATATTTCACTCTGGATTGGTACTTAATTAATCATTTAGCTTGTATTATATCAATCATTTAGCTTTATAAATTGATCATTTAGCTTGTATTGTATCGTGTTATCCTGTACCTAACGATCAAGATAACGCTGCGTCAATATTATGCTGAATTGGGTGAAAATAAGGGATAAAAAAGAAAAATGATATTCAAACTTTTGTTTCTCTAGCTGATCTACATAGATACTTTAAGAGAAATATTTTATTCCTAAAACTTCCTAAAATGATTTATCAGCCCTTGTAATACTTTTCATATTGTATAATAGCAAATATTTATTTACTTGAATTGTTTCACATAAATAATTATTTAGAATTCAAAATCACGATAATATTTACAACAGCAATTGATAAAGGCACGTTGTAAACTCGCGATTTATAATATGTAAAATAAAGTTTACGCGAGTTGCAAAGAAAACTATACAAAATAAACGATGAATGATAAGAAAAATGTTAAAAACAAAACTCTTTTTTATGGGTGTCAAAAGTTTCAAGTAAGGCATAATAAAAAAATTGTCCTGAGCCGTTAAAAATTGTTCGCTTATTTATATAAATTATTGGGCCAAATAAATTCTTAAAAATATTTAAATTTTTGGCGAATGATATGGATTCAACTTACTTCAAAAAATACTTAAAAAGAAGCCTTTAGTAGAAACATAAAATGACACAAAAAACTTTAAATAAATTTGTTTGTATATATATGATACATCCGATATAAAAATAATGAATAAATACAGAGCCTATTATATTTTTAATACTTTATGCAATAAAATTGGATATTTCTGGAGAGTTACTATTTAAGTGTATAAACGAGACTTTGAGAGAAGAGTTGAGAAGAATTGATTCGAATATCATAAATTTATAAAGAAAGTAACATTTAACAGGTTAAAGTGTTCATTAATTAATTTATCTTTTTTAAGCTAATATATTTTTTATAACCTTTGTGACCTCTTCATCAAACGCGTTGCAAAAGAGGTCATCTATCATATCTAACCGTCTAACAGTTATTTAAATCTATTAATTTGAATTACAAATATGTAGATTCACGTAAATCGAAATTTCAAATTTTATCGCATTCATGACATTAAATTGTAAAATGCACATTTAAAACGAATAATTTATTTTCCGATGTAAAAATTGCTATAAGTATAAAAAATTTAAATTTACGACGTTTTGTATATAAAGCAGGAAATATGATGTAGTTATTTATATGGAATCGAGGATTTTTTTTTCAGTTGGGGAAAATAGTTGTTATAACTGTTAAGTAGGCTTATATTAGCGGTCGGTGTAATTCATAATTCACACGGTTCAAAATAGCACAAATATTAAAAAATTTCACTCACCTGTTTCGTACACAACAAAATGTCGATTGGCCAAAACAGATGACCGATCGTTTATCACAGCACTAATCCTGTCCGCGGTCTCCCGGCGAGACTTAATGATAGTGTACTGATAGTGATGTACCCGCCGCTATAGATCGACGGAGCGATTATCGAACTCGGAGCGGTTGTCAAGAGAGATGGTACTTGTCGGCGGTTCAGTCGTAACTGTTAACCATCGTTGTCAGATTCCGTAGGCCTCCCCTGCCCCCTCCTCCTCCGCCCCTGCTGCCCTCCCACCACCCGAAGGCTTTGGGAAGCACCCCCCTCTCTTTACTCCTCTTAAAATAGGCTTTTGCGGTTGTTAGACGTTGGAGGAATCGCGAAATGCACAGGGTGTGCATTCACGCGGACTTTACGCGTCAAATATTTTTATAGGGTATTTAGTGTATGGAAAGCATTTTTTACTTTATGATATGACATGTCTAAACCAGCGTCTTTTAAATGGTTCTTTGGACCCCCGGGGGTCTCTGGGATTATTCAGGAGGTCTGTAGAAATAATAAATTGATTTGGGGGTCCCTGAACAACGTCAGAAATCAAAAGACAAGTCAAAAATGTGACACATATTTATCAGTATGGAAGTTATAAAAAATAACAAAATTATTAGCCAATTTTAAACCTGGAGGATTTCCTACTCCTTAAAGCATCAGGGACTGAATATTTAAAAAATAACATTTTAAAATTTTGTAGTATTTTAACCTATTTTGACTTTTATTTTTACCTTTATTTGTGCAATTGTCAAAATTTGTATCGATAATGTTGATGTTATATGACAACTTATGACCAAACGATAAATAAATCAATAACCCGCAACCAATGGTGCATAGGTCACTGCATCGTATAGAATCAGTGTTATATCGGTCGTTTAATGCACAAAGGAAAGGTGATCATCTCTGCGCTTCAGATACCTATCCAGAGTAATATTTAATAAATTTAACAGTAAAAATTACTTAAATTTTATTTTTACCCTCCCAGGAATCGAACCCGGGATCGGAAGTCAAATGTACTAACCACAACACAACACTATGGAGGTGGTTAAAATTGTATGATATTTTGACTGGTAAAATTAATTCTATAAACTCTTTCGTAATATTTGAGTGTGTCCAAAACCCTATTCATAAATGCAGGATTTACTTGTTATTTTTAAAAAAAAACGCGAACACTAACTGGCCAATGACAGGTTGTAAGTCCTGTAAATACTAAGACTTAAATACTTCCATCTCAATAGGCTTCTTCGTCTTTGTCGATATATCAATAAAAACCTTGATGGAACCCTATAAAAACCTAAATGGAACAAATCCACCATTCGTAAACAAATATTTAAACCCACAAAACATTGCGAAAATAATGTTAAATTTCGTCAAGTCAATACAAATGTGTGAATACTTATGTCAACAGCAAATTAGTGAGCGCGAAAAATCACAGAAAATTATTTCCGGTGTTAAATTAAATTACACGAAAATATTTGACGTTCTCTCATTTTTTGTTAAACAATACCGGCGTATTCGTGACCTTTTCCAAACACCTCTGTTCTACTTATACGCGAATATGGCACAAACAAAATTTCGTTCAAACATTTGATGAGTAAAATAGCTAGTTCAACATTATTACCCACTTTGATCATAATGAAAAACTAATCTAATTTAATTAATACGTTTAGCCTTCACTCCCATGTCTGGGAACAGTTTTTGTGGGAAATCTTTTCTAAATATCAAATATCTACCGTTCTTTTTTCCGTGTGTACTTCCAATGAATCGAGTTTCACAAACACGGTCTTATATAATACAATCTATATTGTCTAGTTTTAATACAATTGCATTTTTTTGCCTGAATTTTCATGATTAGTTCCCAAATTGGTCATTGATTTTTGTGAAATAAATATTTGGATTGGTTCAGAAATGTATAGCAAAGAAATCAAACATAATTATAATATTATTTTTGGAAACATCATCAAAGATGAAGAAAAATATGGGCATTTACGGGGCTGACGACCGTCATAAGCTGGTTTAAGTGATCACTTTACACACGTATAACATTCACCAATTCTACCCATTATTGACGACCACACTACTCAAATTCTTGGTAGTTCTTTATACTTATATGAACCAATTTTGAAACATTGTTCTTGAATCACTAGAACCTAACTAGAGACATCTATTGGTGCTATGAAAAGAAGCTTTTTATTGAGCAGAAACTTTTTTATTCATTCATTCAGTTCATGTTTAAATTTGAAATAAATCAATATAATTTTAAGATTTAACAAAATACGCTAATATTGACGTCTAAATAAATAATAGTAGAATACTTTTCCAACCATAACAGTTCTCAGAAGTAATTCTGTTGCACGGTCTATTTTCCTATTAAAATATTTACAATCTCCCGTAAAACCCATCATAAATACTTTGTTCACAGCAATTGTTGAGCACCAATAAATTCGGCATTAATAAAATATTATCGGTGACAAATGTTTTCAATGCTTTGAATAATAAGTAATAAATAAATAGAGCTCTGGTATTCTGCACACAGCCTCCTTACCAGGGGTATTGGCATACCTCAAAAAGCGGCTCAACACTCAAGTGACTAGAAATGTCAACATAACCCCGTTAGTTTACATGCGCTTGATGGACTTGCGTTTAATACGCCATGTAAATATTCCACGATGCCGAACTACATAACATACAACTGGTTATCATCACACACACATATTATATTATATGCATGTGAGTATTCATATATGTATTTTAAACTTTTATGAAAAAGTAAAATTTTTAACGAATTATTGATTATAAATTAATTTTAGGCGAAAAACGATTGCGAAATATAACAAGTTATATTATGATATTAACTCAAACAGCAAAAAAAATCTAGCGTTTCTTGAGTATGTGAACTTAATCCAGAATTCAGACCTCACAAACAAATGAAAGAGTTTCTGTTTAAAACAGAGTCTCATCTCATTATAGATGACTCCAGTGAAATTCTAGTTAATTCAAACAGTTTGTTTCGAAATTATTCAATTTAATTAGAAATGCCAAGAATTTGAGCTGTGTGGTTGTCAATCATGGGTAAAATTCCCATAGAGGTAGGCCGATAGAATAGAACGCCACACCAATCTGTCTTTGCAAACTATTTTTACCTTTTTCTAAATTTGTATATGTCCCCATACATCCTGACCTATATATAAATCATCGTATAAAATTATTTATTTGTATTCAAAGTGAATAAAAATGTATTATTATGATACATTGTAACGTAAACATGAAAATATTTTAATAAAAGATATTTATATATTTTATATGGTTAAATATAATTATATTGATCTTACTAAAACATGAACTCGACTATATACAGGTTAAAATATTTATATCGAGATGTTATTGACGTCCTCAATTACGATTCTTTAAATTCCGTTCTATCATGACTTTATTAGGGAGGCTATAAAAGTTATTTGATCTTAGCCTTATTTATTGCATGATCCAGACCAGTTTTTCAATATTCTCTTAAATTTTAAAAAAATAAATCAATTAAATCTCAACGTAAATCATTATTGACAAAAAAATTCAGACAATAAATTGAACATAATACATATATATAAATATATATATATATATTTATGTATATATATATATATATATATATATATATATATATATATATATATATATATATGTTTATATATATATATATATATATATATATATATATATATATATATATATATATATATATATATATATATATATATATATATATATATATATATATATATATATATATATATATATATATATATATATATATATATATATATATATATATATATATATATATATATATATATATATATATATATATATATATATATATATATATATATATATATATATATATATATATATATATATATATATATATATATATATATATATATATATATATATATATATATATATATATATATATATATATATATATATATATATATATATATATATATATATATATATATATATATATATATATATATATATATGCAAAGGGCATTACATCATATAAACGTAGTGTTATTTTCATTGTTGAAACATGAAGGAAAGGTGATCAGCCTTCAGCTTCAGGTACCAGTCCAGGGTAATAAATCATATTTTGGTATGGACATGTGGAGTGAATAAATAACGAGAAGATGACTAAGAAAGTATATTTTGCAAATACGAGAGCAGAACTAGGACGGCTAAAAATGACCAGTTAAATTAGAACTTAAATTCTGGTTGTGTCAAAATTCTACTTTATGGGCATGTATGACTAGATGTTTAGATGTGAAGGAAGCTAGGAGTTTATATTGTGACAGATATGTTTGGCGTTCCATCGTCTCTAGCCTGCAGCAAATGGCGTGATAGTAGTAGCACTTCTACTAAGTACGCATGTTATTGTACAATAACTTAATCGTAATAAAACGTATAAAAAAAACCCGTCTGAAGGCGGCGTAATATAAAAGAAAATAAAAAATATATTAAGAATCGTGCGGTTTGATTGATAAACAATAAAATATACCGTTGGATGATAATGCCCATTGATTCAAAATACTCACTTCCTTCTTGCAAGTCGGATGCTGTAAAATATTAACGGTTATTTCGTCTCGGTTTAACTCGCCTCTGTTAGTAATCTTCCAATTTCAGAACCAGTAGCTTCGATCGCTTATTACTCCCACAGTAAAAACGACCGCGGCATATCTGAATAGTCAAACAGACGTCTTGCAGTTTTGTAATAATCGTTTTTTACCTCATATTATAAATGTACACCCAAAATTATTCAGCTTCCGTAGTGTAATGGTTAGTACTCTCGGCTACCGTACTGGAGGTCTCGGGGTCGATTCCTAGGAGGGGGTTAAATAAATGTGAGTTATTTTTAACTCTAATATTTTTTCAATATTACCCTGGACTAGTAGCTACCTGAAACAGAGGGCAGATAAACTTTTCTTCACATATCAACCATCAAGATAACACTGCGTTAATATAATGCAGTGCCCAATGCACCATCGGGTATGGATAAGGGTTTGAGGAAGATGAAGAATGATTGTTATAATTCATTTTTTGATTCGGAAGTCACTTTGTGGTAATATCTATTTATGTTAACTTTAAGTTTTAGTTGGTAAATACCACTATTTCTTAAAATCTATTGTGACACGTGTTTTGATGCATTCTGCATCATTTTAAAAGACAGTGTGTGAAGCATAATTTTAATTTTATAGTTGCTTCCTTAGGACTTTGAAAAATGGAGAGGGGGTAGAAGCTGTTAAACTTTTAATGTTCATACATTAAATTTTTGAATGTTTTCGCAGATACTTTATGGCACATTTTATAAAACGGATTTTTTAACAAGTTTTTTACAAGCAGTTTCAACAAGAACCTTGTTATCTGCAGGGATTGAAGTAAACGTGTATATCCCTGAAGATGGCGAGGCGCTTGTCAAAACCGGTTGCAGAAATGTGTCAATAAAAGTGGTTAAAATCAAAGTTCTTGTATAATATACAAAGTTTTTTTCAAATCATCATTTTGCATTTTTTTAGCTCGGTTGATATTAAATATTGCTAATTAATAGGTTGCCTTAATTTTATGAAAAAAATAAATTATTATGGTTTATGAATTTGCTCTTTTTTTAAAGGATTGGTTGATTTTTTTTAAATGATAATTATTGACATCAGTTTTATATGGATGAAAAAATTAACTATTACAATAACAATGTTATTTTTGTCCGCCTCCGTAGTGTTATGGTCAGCATGCTCGGCTACCGTTCTGGAGGTCCCGGGTTCGATTCCCAGAGGGGTTTAATAAATATAAGTGATTTTTTCACTCTAATATTTATTCAATATTACACTGGACTGGTACCTGAAGTGGAGGGCTGATCACCTTTCCTTCATGTGTAAACGATCGAGATTACACTGCGTTTATATGAAGCAGTGCCCTATGCACCATTGGGGTGCGGTAAGGGTTTTATTATTTTTTTATTATAACAATGTACTATTTTGTTTACTTTTTAAAGTGCAAATATAATTTCATTGGATTTTTAAAATAGGTACCTACATGAAAGTGTGTTGAAATAAAATGAGTTCAGAAGAAAAGAGCTAAATGAATGTTCATAATTCTGTTAATTGTTGAAACAAACAAACAAACACTAAAGACATTAGCATCATTCGAAGTGCGATTTTTTCTTATTTTTTTAACCAAGTGTCCCAAATTCTAAAAATATCAACGAATTTGCAGACTCTAAAAAGCGTGTCAAGTTTCTTTTTTTTTAAATCAATTTGCCTAAGCGAATTTTGTACACTCAGTGCATTATCTTCGATGAATAATTGTTTGCTACCAGAAATGACGTAAAAAGATGATGATGTGACGTGATTTAAAAAAAACCGCATTACTACGTTTTTAATAATTGGTAACTGAAATGCTTCTTTTAGCAGCATATTTACCTTTTATCGATATCTTAACATAGATGAAGAAGAATATGGAAGTTTGAGCATTTACAAGGAGCATTGGTTGTTTTATACGCAACAGATATTGCCAAAGTGGTAGCACGCGCAAGATGTTTGCAGTTGAAGGATAAATATAGTTTTCGAAATTTGAGGAGTGTGGTTGTCAAACCATGAGTAGAATGGTGAATATTACATGGTTGTCATTTAAACCAGCCAATGACAGGTGTAATAAGCTCCGTAAATGCTCAGACTTCCATATTCTTCTTCATCTATGTTGAGATACCAATAATAACAAAAATAAAAAATTGATTAAAATATGTGGATCAAAGTTCGAAAATTTTCACCAAAAATTTAACACATTCAATAATATTCTGAATATAAAAAAGTGTATCTTCATAGTCATGAATTTTTCTAGTAAAATTGTAAACGGCGATAAGGCGTTTCTTAGTTCTTGCACACAAACAAAAGGGTCTCTGCTAAAGAAAAGCTTTCTTAATTCAATCATAGATAACTGTGTATTAAATTATGGAATGTCATGAGATTGATCATATGTGTATTTATATGACTTTTAAAAATTTTAGTAGTGTGGTTGTCAATCATGTGTGGAATGGTTACATGTGTGTAGTGATCACTCAACTAGCTTATGACAGGTCGAGACCCTGTAAATACCCTGATTTTCAAATACTTCTTCATCTATGTTAAGATGTCAAAAATGTAAAACAGTAAACTATTTATCACTTTTTAACAGTTCTAGTAGCTTTATGATTTTACAAATGTATGTTAAATAATTTTGATTAAATGTTTATCATTCTGTCACATATTTTTATGATTTCTAAGCAATTATTTACTCTGTGCAGTTAATTGCCTATAAAAGGGCTCATCTTACAAAATCGCGAACAAAACGCAATAATAAATTATATGTTTCTCAATAGTCGAGTTAAGAACACAATTAAAATATTTCTACCAGTGTGAATCGTTTCGTAATAAAATATACTAAAACAGAAATGCAATTAGGCTGATATTTCTTAACGTTTTACTAAATTGGAAGATGAGTTCATTAAAGTGCCGTTTATCCACTGAAACATCGTGACCTCCATAATATAAATAATGGAAAACACCTACTTTGATATGACATTTAACGCCTAAAAACATTTATTTTTATTTTGAAATAGTTTTTATTTTAATTTATTTTAATAATTCATTCGGCATTCACTTCAAATCTATAACGACACGTGTTTCGATGCATTCCGTTTCATTTTCAATAAATATGAAGCTAAATCTACATTTTAGAGTTGTGTCCTTTGGACACAGAAGGATTTTTCTTTTTTTATTTATTTTTTTATCAGTGAGAAAACTCGTATGGACTAAATCTTCTCCCTTTTATCCATATTCATACTGATAAAAATTAAGAAACAACATCAACCCCTCTTCATTATTCGACGTTTTAAGGACACAAATCTGACTTATTAAATTTGACTTAGCTGCACACACAGTGTTTCAAAATGATGCAAAATACACCGAAAAATATGTCCTAAAATATTGTAAGAAAAAGTTATATTTACCGAATGTTTTTTTAAAAAATATTTTTCAAATCGTGTATTGTTTTATAAATATGAAATAAATCTTGGTCTAGGAGTAATACGGAGTAAAAGATTTATCTGGGTCATAGTTTTCTAAAGAGATAAATGTATATGTGGACCCCCGAAGGTCGATATCGACTTGCAGGGGGTTTATTATAGCGTAAAAAGAAAATAGGGGTACACGAGATGTAACTGGGGTCCACATGAGAGGATCGCACTAAGGCAGATTTTCATTAATATTTACATGTCATTTTCATTTCATTTCATTTATTTAAAAACATATTACATACATAAATCATATACTTATACATATAATATTCCCGATGAGTAATTTCTATTTCTCGTTTTGGGACATATGATTAAGGTTAACAAGACTGGAACACAAATAATAAAATAACAAAAAAGTTTTTTTTTTTAAATAACTAAAACTAATACTAATACATGGCAAAATATAAAAACAATAAACAGATATAATAAATAGGTACAAGAAGCATATTTAACAGAAATAAATGAGAAAACACAAGGTAAGAAGCATATTTAAAATAAACAAATGAGAAAATATAACAAATTTATATAATTTATTACATATCATACTTATATTAGACATCGATATTACAATTGATGGTAAGTACCTACCTATCTGCTCAGCATTGTGCTAAATTCATATTCAAGTTTTCAAACCAGCAGCATAGTATCGATTGGTGAATAAGAACTGTCCAGACTTGTACCAAAAACTTTGGACAGACTTTAGTTTAGTTCAATTAGCGTAAAATACATTTGAAGTTTATAAGCGTAGCAAAATTCAATATAAGGCAGGCAGGGGGTCTACGGAAAAAGCATGAAAATTGGTAGCAGGCAAAAAACTTTGGGAAACTATGATTTTAACTATTACTTAGTAGTTCATTATATTGAAAAATGAATAATACAGCGAAGAAAGGATTAATGTTTTTTTCGTATTTTCAAATATCAATAAAAAAATATGTAATACTCGTGAAATCCTATCAATATAACAATATTATAAAATTAGGTAAATAATTAAAAATAATAACGTTTTATGGTTTATAGAAGAAGAGAACAATGATTTTCTTTTCTTTTTAAATATCAATAAAAAATATGTAATACTCGTGAAATCCTATCAATATAACAATATTATAAAATTAGGCAAAATATTAAAAATAATAACGTTTTATGGTTTATAGAAGAAAAGAACAATGATTTTCTTTTCTTTTTAAATATCAATAAAAAATATGTAATACTCGTGAAATCCTATCAATATAACAATATTATAAAATTAGACAAAATATTAAAAATAATAACGTTTTATGGTTTATAGAAGAAAAGAACAATGATTTTCTTTTCTTTTTAAATATCAATAAAAAATATGTAATACTCGTGAAATCCTATCAATATAACAATATTATAAAATTAGGTAAATAATTAAAAATAATAACGTTTTATGGTTTATAGAAGAAAAGAACAATGATTTTCTTTTCTTTTTAAATATCAATAAAAAATATGTAATACTCGTGAAATCCTATCAATATAACAATATTATAAAATTAAGTAAAAACTACGTAATAACGTGTAAAGAAGAAAGGAACAATGATTTTATTTTTCTTTTTAAATATTAACCAAAATAAATATGTAATACTCCTATAACAATATTTGAAATTATGTAAAGAGAGAAAACCATGGCACGATCAGGTATGCCAAATACTTGAAAGTGGTTAGGTTAAGAGTCGTAACAATCGGCGGCTATGTATGAGGAGATGCATGAACGTGGAAGAGGCGAAGAATGTTTGCAAAGACAGAGTGGTGTGGCGTCCTATTCTCACTGCCTACCCCTGCGGGAAAGCGGCGTGATGGTTAGTTAGTTAGTAAGAAATTATGTAAAAACTGCAACGTAGTAACGTTATATGGTCCTCGGATTTTAAAATCTTTTATTTCTAATATATTTAGCATTAAGAATTGTGTCACCGTGTCAAGCATTAAAGATTAATTATTTTTTAAGCAATACTTTTTGAGTACTGACGTTAATATTTTTGTGTTTTTTTTTAATGAAAATTATTATTACTAAGTACACTAACAATAAGACACATTATGACGTAATGTTTAATACATATTAATTAACTTTCTTATTGGAATTAGGTTGTCTGCGAATTTTATTGAAAAAAAACATTTTATGCTAATTTTTATCTCTTTGTAACACGAGTGTAGTTTTGAAGGATTATTATTGTAATACAAGTTATTACATTCTGTTTCTTGGGCTTTTATATGTAAAAATACATAAAGAGATTCCTTTCGTAGAATAACTTCAGGTTAATAAGGTCAGGTTTATGGAAAATGTATTTAAACATCGATAAAATTAAGTAAATACAAATGTGATATTGTCTGTTGTCTTTCATAAAATCATCGAAAATATCAAATAATATTTTATTTTGGTTCAAATCTCTTGCCTGCTCTCATTTGAACATCTGCATCAAATAATTTTACAGTTATATGTATTGTCAGTTACACAAATACAATATGGCATCTTACTCTTTAAGTTACGGTCCAGGTCAATGTAATAATGACTATTACATATTCATCATTAATAAAAAAAAGCAGTTTTAATAAAAAAATGTAACTTCAAAGTCAAGAGCATGTATGACTAGATGTATGGTTAAAAAAAGCTAGGAGTGTATGTCAGGACAGGAGAGTGTGGCGTTCCATCCTCTATGCCTACCTCTGCAGTAAAACGGCGTGAACGGTAGTAGAAATAGTCGTAGTAAGTACATGACAGAAAAGCAACCCTGCGCTTCAAGTATCAGCCCAGGAAAATGTTAAATTTGGTAAATATTTTAGTGTAAAATCACCCTGGGAAACAAACTCGGAGCCTCCATAACGATAATCAAAAGCGCTGACCACTACATTACAGAGGCGGATATTTGAAAGATTTTCAATATTTATTGAACTTGGTTCCTGATACATGGAAGTAAAACATACTAAGCACTATACTACGGATGGTGACAAATCATTAAATTATTTGTCGTTTTAATCATAAGGCCATAATAGACGTTCCATTGTAGAAACAACCGAATTCCGAGCGCAAATTTTATTCACACGATCATTTTTACATTCGTGGTCTCCTTCTCATATCGCTCACTCCTTTCAAGAACGTCATAAATCAAAAATCGTCAATTTTGAGTTATGCATGTTTTCAGAATGCCTAGAAAATGTACTATACCCCAGAAAAAGAATCATATTTTTAACTTAATATTTACCCGCTATAGGGCACAAAGTGTTGTTTTTGCATTTTGAAGAAAAGGTATTGTTTAATTATTTTTTTAAATAAATTAAAAAAATTTCAAATGGAGAAAAAACTTTCAGGTTTTACCTTAAAATATCTGTTGCTCAGAAAAAAGTTCAATAAGTGGCTTGATATTTATTTTTAATACATTGTGTTATATTTTTAAACTTTAAAAACGTTCTCCTGAAAAATCAAGTTTTTTGATTTATGACGTTCTTGAAAGGAGTGAGCGATATGTGGGTACCTACCAGAGGCGGGGCATAATAAAAATGTCTATAATTATCTAAATAAATGAAAAATATATCAATTTTAGTAAAAATGTAAATGTCAATTTGTTAAAAATCTCAAACCTCCTCAAGTTATTCGCCGATCGGATTGAATCATTGACATAACGTTGCATTCGAGTACGCGCATGTTATATCTGTTTTTATCTATATAAATAAAAATGTTAATGCATACACACTCACACACACCCACTTAAGTTCTATGAACTTCTCCCATTTTCCATGAAATTATTTATAGTAAAAATATTTATATAAAGAGCCATTAACAATTCGACAACGCAGTACATATGAGTTCACAACAGCCGTCTATGTTGGATTGAGGATAGCTTTTCTTAAACCGAGATCCCTTTATTTGTATGCAAGATCCGAATCCCAGATAATATTCACATAATGGATCGCCTGAAAATATGTCAAAAATTAAAAAAAAACTCCCATGATGAGATATTCCAGATTTGTGAACAAGTATTTGGACACACTCAAAATGTAGTAGAATTTGATTGTTTGTTGAATTTTTGTTGGGTAAGAAATTAATGTAGGTACTTTTCATTAAAAGTGACAATTCAAGTGTCATACATTTTCTCCTTTCTTCTATACTTATATGTATTTTAAAGTTTTTGATGGTATTTTATATTGCTTCATTTCAACTATGTTAAATGTATGATACCATTAATTATTGTTTTTTTTTTAATTTGCAAAAATATAAATTTTGTGTTTTTTTTAATGATTTACACAAATATTTCAATTTCATACTAGTTCTGTGAGATTAAGCGGCTCATTATTAGAAATAAGGTGGATTCGAACCGAGAAACTCTGACTCAAGAGTCCGCGACATTAACCACGGGACCACAACCTGACACACCCCCGACACCTATAGAAGTTCTCCAGGTTAATTAAATAAATAAATATGTTAAACCTGGACTAACGTTTAAAACTACGTCACTGCTTAAAGTGATATATCTACATACATAATATTTAAGACACTTTCGCGCAATAAATTTTGTCACGAACGCTTCCGAGTGTTTCGTAATAGTGTCGTGTGTTTATTATGAGACTTTTAGTACAAAGACAACAGTTTATATTCAATTGAATGAATTCCAATTACATTATAGTCATTTGACAATACTTAAAGAGATTTAACGTCGAAATGGCGAAAGGTTGGTTTGTTTTTTTTCTTTTCTTTTCTCTTTCACTTTTTTGCACCCTGCTTATAAATGCAAGGTCACGCTAGGGTAAGGGATTCGTACACTTTTACTATCGTGCTTTCCAGTATGGATTATGTGGGAGAAAAAAATAGAGGGTAGAATAGCGTTCAGCCGCTTCACTCCACTACACTTTAGCTCCGTTAATATGAGTCATAGTTGTTCTACAATTCCCGGCTCTGACGTTTATCCTCCTTCGTCGTAGTTTTTCATCTTCACAACTATACTTTCCAGGTAGTCCATGTACAACTTGGTGACGACTCCGCTTCTTAGCATCTCCTGCGGGTTCAGAGAATCGATGTTGTGAGCATCACACTCCAGTTGGAGAATCCACCTGTTTCGCTCAAACATTAGCCAAGATCTCAGTACGTGTTCCACAGACTGAGCAGTAGTACAATCAGGTTGGTTTGTTAAAGCGTCTTTTATCGCAACTTCTTAGGTTCTTATTTATTCTTTACAACATTTTTAGTGTATCCAACAATACATCTAGAGGTTCCAAATTTTTTTGTAGTGTGGCTGTCAATCATAGGTAGAATGGTAAATATTGCACGTAATCACTTATCCAGCCTATGACAGTCCAGAAGCCCTGTAAATATCTAGAATTCCATATTTTCGTTAATCCATGTTTAGATGTCAAAAATATGCTAATTTATTCTATTTATTAAAATAAAATGATAAATTTAACAGAAATAAAACTACTGTTATGTTCCATAATATATATGACAATATGCAATGCAAAATACTCGATAAGTATCTCAATATCCCTATAAATGTATGTCATTATTGATTTTTTTCTACTTGAAATTTATTTATATATTAACTAATATAAATTAATAAATTATCAGAAGATGAATATTTTATTTCGATGGTCCCTATAATTATTAAAATAAAATAAAAAACAATTACACGAAACAGCTAATTGAATTGAAAATTCTAGTGCAAAATTAAAGAATTCGTGTACCTTTCGTTGTTTTCTAACATAAATTTTTCGTTTCTAAAATTTCGGTTTGCAGGAAAGAAAATTTAATATTTTTAGTAAAAAAAATGCTCGTTTGGTTGGTTGTCTAAGATTTTTTTGTTTTAAATAGGTGTTGCATTTATTATTTACCTCAAAAGTTTATAAATAATTTAAATTTTTTCATCAAAAGATTTTTTTCCAGCTACAAAACATGTTTTATTTTAATCTGTGTAGGGAACAGGAAGTATAAATAAGTGTGGGCTAATCAAGAACTTCTCAGCATTTGCTCATTGCTGGGAGAAAACCACGTAAAACTTCTCAAGAGAAGCCGGACTGTTAACTGTCGTCGAGATTAAGTATGGACCCGGTCCAGTACTTACTATCTATTTGATTGTTTGTATTTCGAGACGTAACCGGCAAAATAAAATTGACAAACGGCCTCATATTGACATAATTCAACTATCTAATGATGACCAAATTGCATAATAATATACTAAACTAAAATTAGGTGAACATTTTAAAAGGTTTATATGAAAATATGATGACGTGTTTATATTCCCACGTACGTTAGGCCAATAAATACCTTTGAACTGAAACTCTCTGTAACAAGATGAGTTAAATGAGGTTATATGGTTGAATTGTATTTTTATTATAAATATACCGTATAATATTGTTACCATGCCTAGTATTTTATTATTATGTAATTTATAAAAAATGTCATCTATATGAGCGCGAATTTGCGAAATTGTATTTTTTATTACGGTTAAAATTGAATGTACTTTTTGCACAACGTCTTAAATAAAATATTACGAATGTGTTTTTTACAACGAGTTATAAAAATATTGATGTATAAACGTGATAAAATGTGAGCTGGGAATATTTTCACGAGATAAATAAAACGATTAACGATAGCTTATTGAGGGACAATCTCATCCTTCTTATATACTTCAATGCAAGGATGGCTCCCATTTGCTTTCTTTACACATTCAAAATGTGTATACCAATCGCTTAGGATATCCTCCCTTCTATTTATCAACATTACATTGAATAATGTACTTGGCTTGGAATGCAAAACCGATAATTTTCTTAGGTTCCTTAGATAATTTTGATAATTGCTGCAATATAGCTTAGACTGCAGGATTACCGGATTGTACTTAGATACTCGAATAACAGATAAACTAAGATTTTATTTTGGAAAAATATTTTGAATATTTGATATGTGCCATCACCTATGTTATTTTTGTGGCTTACAACCTACAAAAATTAAGAAAGGTGAGTTGAGTTGATTTGGACGTGTGGAACGAATGAGTGAGGAGAGAACGGTAAAACAAATTTATGAAGCGATTGTAGTTGGAAAAAGGAGCAGAGGAAGACCGAGGACACTTGGCATGATCAAGTATATCAAACACTCGAAAGTGGTCAAGTCAGGAGTCAGAATAATTAACGGGTAAATATAAGCAGATGTATGAATGTGAAAGAGGCTAAGAATGTTTGCAAATAATGATTGGTGACGCGTTCTATTCTCTCTGCCCACACCTGTAGAAAGCGGTGCGATGGATATTTAGTTACAGAAAAACCACAAAGTTAGTGCTTGAGTATTGAATATATTTTTCCTTTTGAAACAATTTTTTCTTGGAAATTTAGGCTAGTTTCCTGGAAATAATTACATATATTGTCTTCCTGCATTCCTTCCTTCCTCACGCAGAAGTTGTATATTTTGCGTAATGTTGTAGTGACAATGAACCTGATTCGAGCACCAGTACGTTAACTGGTTTATATAGTACCTTCGTCTCTTTAACGTGGTCACCACTTCCTGAATAATTAGACAAGTCTTCCCATATCTAGTGGGTAAGGCGATTTATTAATTTTTGAAAAATACTTAAAAAAAACTTTATAATTAAAATATTACTTTGTTTTAAAATCACTACAAATATTATATTATAACTTAATTACAATGTCTACCAGTTTTGAAGCTAGTCGCTTCTTTATCAAGACTGATTAATACTAATCACGAATTAAAATTCAGTTAATAATTAGTCTTGATAAAGAAGCGGTTAGCTTAGAAACCGGTAGACATTATAATTAAGTTAAAATAAAATATTTAAACTGATTTTAAAACAAAGTTACATTTTAATTATAAAATGGTAAATGCTTCAAATATAGATTATAAAAATAACATGTTTACAGACAATGTGAGAGACATCGATATACGAGTACTTGGCACTATTGGATCATTTGACACTATTTCAGAATAAGTTCAGTAAATACTACCTCGATACCCAACCGCGCATTGCTATGACTCAATCTGGTTAAATGGAAAATAAATCAAATAGAAAGCACATATCGCTTACTCCTTTCAAGAACGTCAAAAATCAAAAAAAATTTGATTTTTCAGTAGAACGTTTTTAAAGTGTAAAAATATAACACAATGTATTAAATATAAATATCAAGCCACTTATTGAACTTTTTACTGTGCAACAGATCTTTTTAGGTAAAACCTGAAGGTTTTTTCTCCATTTGAAAAATATTCAGTTTATTTAAACAAATAATTAAACAATACCTTTTCTTAAAAATGCCAAAACAACATTTTCTGCCCTGTAGCGGGTAAATATTAAGATAAAAATATGCCTCTTTTTCTGGGATATAGTACATTTTCTAGGCATTCCGAAAACATGCACAGTTGAAAATTGACAATTTTTTTTATTTATGACGTTCTTGAAAGGAGTGAGCGATATGTCTAATATGTTTGATTCGCAATGCTGGTGAATTAATGATATTAAAATCTTTGGAACAACAATGCAGTCTAAAATATTACAAATGTCACAGCATCTGTCAAGAAGTAAGTTGTCCGTTATTAGCATTGTTGAGTGGTTCGTGAGTTGCTGTTAGGTTAAACAGATGGCGTTGCCATTGCAGTAAAAAGCTGATTTAAAATAAAATACCTATTTACTTGTCATCGGTGACTCTCACAGGTTCATTTAAAAAAAAAATTATTAATGTAGAAAGACAAAAACATGCGTTTATTTGAATGTAGCGATGTTTAAAATTTTTAAATCATTCAGTGAATAACTGTGGGAGATTTAAGATTTTTAACAAACGAGAAATTAAAATTTTATCAATACAGATTACCATACTTTACGAAAGCCTCTTTTCTTAAAATTATATTAAGATTTTTTCTAATGTGGTTGTAATATTTTTTTTATATATTTTTATAATTTGGTAAAATACCGAGCATCTCCTCAAATGATACATTATTTCTCCACGAATCTCAAAGCTAAGGTCATTGCCGCGCATGCGTGAAGTCCGGTATAATGTACACACACACATGCAAGCAATATTATGTAAGTTAGTATGTATAATACCAATTTCAGCGTCACTGACCGCTACCGGAATAACGTGTATGAGTATGCAACTCGTTGTGCAAGAAATCATAAGTCATCGGCTCCTTTCATGCGACACTGAGCTTTATTTGCATTATTTCTAAAGCTCGTTTTAATTTAAAGAACGTGAGTCATAAATATGTTCAGGAAAATTATACAGAAATTTGTGATTTTTAGGTAAGAATTATATTCATACTCACAAAGGAATGAGTATTTTTTATAAATATTTTGTCTAATTACTGATTACATTGAAATATTTGTTAAATTATCACATTATTGTGTTTATTAACAATTTTGTCCGCCTCCGTAGTGTAATGGTCAGCATGCTCGGCTACCGTTCTGGAGGTCCCGGGTTCGATTCCCAGGGGGGTTTAATAAATATAAGTGATTTTTTCACTGTAATATTTATTCAATATTACACTGGACTGGTACCTGAAGTGGAGGGCTGATCACCTTTCCTTCACGTGTAAACGATCGAGATAACACTGCGTTTATATGAAGCAGTGCCCTATGCACCATTGGGGTGCGGTAAGGGTTTTATTTATTTTTATATTTATTAACAATGATGCTAGATTTATAATGTTGTGATTTTTTTTACTATCAGTAAATTAAATCGTGTTACTATTTTTTGGAATATAATTGTGATATAAATTAAAAAAAAAACGCTTTCATGAGACCGATATTTTGAGTTTATTACTATAATCAACTGGTTTTGAGAAAGTACAAAACAGTTTGTATTTTCACCTGTTGACGAAAACATCTATAGTTCTTGAAACAATGTAGTCGTGTTTACTTAAAGTCTTTTATTTTTGTGTTTTATTTTTATGTTTAATAAAATAATGATTCAGTTTTAGTAAATATATTTGTTTTAGTAATTTTGTAAGTTTATGCATGTCCTAAATCTAAATGAATAATTATTTAATTTATTCATATATTCTTTGAAAAGGAATGTATAATTACGTTGTTTTTACAAATGTACCTACATATTACAATAATTAATGAAAAAATAATTTGTATGTATCTTAATTAATAATAAAAAAATAATAAACCATATCCGCTCCCTAGGTGGAGCATATGGAGTCCACAAACTGTCTCCAGGCTTTTCTGTCGGCTGCCAGCTCCCTTGCATCCTCCCAAGTCAGATCCGCGTCCCGAAGTTCTGACGAAGTTCTTAATTAATTGATAAAAAATGAGATTGATTGAAGTGTTGCGGAGTCAATATTTTCATATTCTTCTTCTTCTTCTTTTTCTAGGTCCTATGGATCTGATTGTGCCCCCGCTTTTAGCTCTTGGGATGTTGAATCCCACATTTTTGGAGGTCTGCCTGGGGTCTGCGTCCTTCAGGGATTCCTTGATTACAAATACATATTTTCATTATAACATTCGAGTTTCATGATTACAAAAAACAAATTATCAGTACTTTTTGGCCTTTTCACTAAGAACTGATAATAAGTTTTGTACAGAGATTTTTTGGTGGAACTGAACTTTATATTTTTTTTCCACTTTTTAACTTAATATTATTTTTCCACTTTTGTTCAAAGTGGAAAAAAACTATAAAGTTCTTTTATTGTCTTCCAAATAGTCTGTTAAATGTCTTTAAACCCATTATTCGAATTCGTATATATTTTGTAAAGTAGCTTCATAATATTTTACATATATTGAAGTCATTAGTA
This sequence comes from Brachycentrus maculatus, assembly GCF_059751285.1. Lineage (NCBI taxonomy): Eukaryota > Metazoa > Arthropoda > Insecta > Trichoptera > Brachycentridae > Brachycentrus > Brachycentrus maculatus. The sequence continues at coordinate 97,273 of NW_028281353.1, forward strand.
CAAACAAATTAAAATTTTCCATAGGAAATAGTGATGTACTGTATTTGAAAATAAAAATAGCTGAAGCAATATTCAATAATGGAGTGAGAAAATGTAGTAACAGTAAGTTGCAGTACCTATTGATCATTCTGAGAGTATGTTCAATATGTCAAGTCTGATGTAAACTGCATAAATAATGATACGTTTAGAAAACTTTACACTACTTTACTGCAATGCAGAATATTACAATATGCCAATTAGCTGCCTTCTTGTTATACGGAATTATTTTTTATCGAGCTGATGTAGATTTAACCCTTTCATAATTGGATCATCGCGAGTACCATACTCTGCGATTTTAACTCAGTATGTCGAAAAACAACCAATTTTTTTCACATATCGCTCACTCCTTTTAAGAACGTCATAAATCAATGAACTTGATTTTTCAGGAGAACATTTTTAAACTTTAAAAATAAAATACAATGCATTAAAAATAAATATCAAGCCACTTATTGAACTTTTTACTGTAAAACAGATATTTTTAGGTAAAACTTGAAGGTTTTTTCTCCATTTGAAAAATATTTAGTGTATTTAAAAAAATAATTAAACAATACCATTTCTTCAAAATGCAAAAACAACACTTTTTGCCCTGTAGCGGGTAAATATTAAGTTTAAAATATGCCGCTTTTGCTGGGATATAGTACATTTTCTGGGCATTCCAAAAACATGCATTATTGACGATTTTTGATTTATGACGTTCTTGAAAGGAGTGAGCAATGTGGAAGATCTCATAAACATCGTTAATAATAATAAAAAAATAATTGAAGCCTTCCATTTGGGGCTTAATTACTTTGAATTTATCGACTTTAAATTTAAGTTTTATTTGGTTAATATCATTTGGTTAGTATAATTTGGTACATATTAGCGCAAGTGTCAAATCAACTGATGAAAAATTGAACTTATCTGCCTCGTCCTATAGCGGAACTCCATTCTAGTGGTCTCAGATTCGATTCTTGGGGGGTGGGGGTTTAAATAAATATATAAGCAAATTTTCACTCAAAAATTTATTAAACATCCCCTGGACTGGTACCTGAAGCGCAGGACTAATCGCCTTGCCTTCATGTTATTAACGATCAATATAACACCGCATCGTAACGATATAGAACTCTACATCACCCGTTATTTGTATTCTATCGAAATGAGAAGTCTTTTTTTCTGTAGATAGATTCCACATTTTCCGTATATGCTGAAATTATTCCGATTTTAAATGGATTTTTTTGTTGTTGATATTTTACTTTTTTTTTTAAATGTGTGCGTTCTCGGAATAATCTACGGTTGAGTTCAGTTAGCTCTCAATTACGCAAAAACCCTTTTAAATGTATGTAAGATTCTTTTCGAATTATTTTACATTTCAGAAAACGCCTGAAAACATTATTGTATTCACATACAAAAGTGGAGAAACCCAGATTTTTAAAACAATATTTCATTAATTGAACTCATTAAATAACAGTATTTCTTAAAACTTTTTATCACACTTTAAAAATGACGCGAAATACATCGAAACAGGTGTCAACACATAACAAATAGTGGTATTTACCAAGTAAAACATAAATAAAAAATTATGATCAAAGATTTGAACATATTCCAAATTTAGTGATTTTTTTATCATCTTTATTTATATTATTTTTTGACATCTCATCAAAGATGAAGAAGTATATGGAAGTCTGGGCATTTACGGGGCTGACGACCGTCATAGGCTGATTTAAGTGATCACTTTACACACGTGTAACATTCACCAATTCTACCCATTATTGACAATCACACTACTCAAATTCTTGGAAGTTCTGTATATATGAACCAATTTAGAAACCTTGTTCTTGAATCACTAGAACTTCACTAGATACATCTATTGGTGAGATGTAAAGAAGCTTTTTATTAAGCAGAAACTCTTATATTAGTATCTTTATTTATCTTACAGCAGACTAAAAACAATGACTACATCCAAACAAAGCATTTAAAAATAAATACAAACCGTTAATAACAAGCGTCCGCTCAATTTAAAGCAGTGGGCAGATGAATAGAACCATTTCTCTTCCCCTTTGGGAAGTATAACGATCACAGTATGAAAAGAATAGAATATTTCGGGTCGTACTAATACTATGTATGTAAGTTGACCCACAATGGTCATATCGTACTAGTAAATCAAGGTCGGGTCATGTGACCTCTGATTCACAACAACCTTACGGGTAGAATAATTCCAAACGTCTTAAGATCGAAAATGGGAACAGATCGCAACTTTCCATGCAGTTTTATAAAGAATAATATATTTGATTTTTATAAAAAGTATAATAAAAACTTTGTTTAAATATGTACTTAGATCATCATCAAATAAGAGAGTCGTCAACAATAGAAACATGACCCGAACAGATGAAAATTCTGTCGCGAAGGTACACATATATTTTCATAAGTCAAGAGGTTGGGAGCGGTCGAAAGTGAAGTCTGTGGTTTGAGGCAAATTCTGATATTGCTCTGGCATCTAGCAGATAAAAAAACGAGTAAATTTCTAATCGGAAAATAATTCCTCTTAAATTAAACTAAGAAAAAAACAAATTATCAAGTATTTTAGATTAATTTCAATAAAAAATTATAAGTGAGTAGGTACCAAATCTCTGAAAAATTATAAATTGATTTTTTTTCATCAAAATTTAAAGATTGGTAACCAGTGAGCATTCATATTTCGCGGGTGATTAAATATAATTATTAGATTAATATATTTTTTTTATTAAAAATCTCATTAACTTTGTGGAAGGGAATAATTGTTTAAAAATCTATATTTCTCCACTAAGGAGTTATTTTTACATTTTTACATCTCAACATAGATGAAGAAGAATGTGGAATTCTGGGTATTTACAGGGTTATAACCTGTCATAATTTGGTTAAGTTATCACTTTATACACGTGTAAAATTCACCAGTTTACCCACGATTGAAAACGGGACTACTCAATTTTTTTTTTAACACATAATTTTATCATAAATCTCATGTCACTTCCTGTTTGGGTTCGCGACACCATCTACGGTTGATTAGAGTAATTTTAATAGTGTGTTTTTCAACCGTGGAGAAAATTTGAGTACATGGGCATGACAAGAAGAAAAAAACAATTACTTTTACATCTCAACATAGATGAAGAATAATATGGAAGTCTGGTTATTTACAGGGCTTATGAACTGTCATAGGCTGGTTCTTGGGCAGCTCTAAACAGTGCCTCGATAGTCTTGATCCCTGTCCAATCTCATATATTCCGGAGCCAGGATATTGCCTTCTGCCCACACCTCTTCTACCCTCTATTTTCCCTTTAATAATTCGGTGCAATAGCTCATACTTCTGATTCTAATCATAGTTTATATTTTTATATGAGAATCTCAAAATTTTTTATGTTAGTTAATTTATTTAAAACATTATTTAGTGTTTCCAAATACTTGTGTTCACAAATTCTGGATTAACTCCAATTACAGGAGTTATTTTCATATTATTTTTTGACATCTCATCAAAGATGAAGAAGAAACATACTAATAAAAAGTTTCTGCTCAGTAAAAAAGCTTCTTTTCATCTCACCAATAGATGTCTCTAGTGAAGTTCTAATGATTCAAGAACAACGTTTCGGAATTGGTTCATATATATAGGACTTTCAAGAATTTGAGTTTGTGTGGTTGTCAATAATAGGAAGAGCTGGTGAATGTTACACGTGTGTAAAGTGATCACTTAAACCAGCCTATGACGGTCGAAATTCCCGCAAATGCCCAGACTTCCATATTCTTCTTTATCTTTGATGAGATGTCAAAAAATAGTATGAATTATATGGCAACCCACATAAATGTTTCAAGAAGTACGAAGGTTTATATTGTCACCAACCTATCCTAACAGTTAACTACGTTTACCGATAAGCATCGCATATTCACTTTGCGAAGCCAGCAGTCTTTAACTTGTTAGTGCACAATCATATGTAACAATTTTAATTAATATATCTGTGCAACTTTGTTTTTTTGTATATATATTCTTCTTCATCTTTGATGAGATGTCAAACAGAAAAGTTTATGTTGTGTTTGGAATACGTCTGATCTTATATTGCGTACAATATCTCACTTCGAATATTATTTACGGTTGATTTTATACTATTAGAACATATCTCCGTAACCTTTTGACATCGGCAATGTGCAGTCAAAGAACTTGATGCCGCGCGGTTTTGAATCAGCTCGTAAAATAAAGCTGTGTATATTTTTTGCCCTCTTTCATAGCACGCCAAACGTGAACTAGTTGTACCACCAAGTGTGAGGTCTAGAGTTCATTTCCCATTCGAGTCATAAACATATTAAACTATTTATATCTTCATTATTTCAGATATTATTGGTAGTTTTATCAAGATGTTTTTACTAATACAATAAATATTTTACAGATGTTACTAATTATTAGTAACTGCTACTTTTTCAGTTACCCAATTTGTTGCTTTTTTTGGTTTATATTTCCTTGCCGCTTAAGATTTTGATGTCAAATTATAAAATATATTAGGAGCTATTGCAGAAAATTTGTATTTTATTTATAAATACATACTTTAAAAGAAAAAAAGAATGTTACTAATAATAAGAAAACGTTTTTTGTATTGGCATGTTTCATATTCGGGCAATTAAATGTATCAGCATGATTAATGGCCTCCCATTTTTAGAGTTATTGATTATTTCACCATATCCGTTTGGTGAAAATTTCTATGAGTTGCGTTTGGAAGTCGCACTACCCATCCTTTTATGAGACCAAATAGATTAATTCATGATTTTCACCTTGACGTGAATTACAGTCTAAATTAATGAAAAATGCCATCTATGATGCACAGTGGTGGAAAATAAATATATAAACTGAGGTTAATACTTTCGTGATTATTATGTTTAAATACAATTTTATAACTAAAACTAAAATAATGGTTAAAAAACATATCTTTAATAACAATTTTATACCAAAATCAGCTTACAGACAAGTTTTATGTAATAATAGCAAAAATTTAAAAAAAAATGTCTCAGGCGATTTAGTTGGCTAGGCTAAGATTTTTGCATGCCTCCTGCGAGCTTTGATTAAGCTCGTCTCTTTTACAACGGTTTCCACCGCCCAAGATGTCCAAAAAGTCCAAAATTTACATGTAATTTGGTCAAATAAGTTGCTCAAGGTTTTTTCGATCCTTTTTAAAAGCTCAACCGATCTTAGGACGCTTATAATACTGGTATAAACAGATTAGACTTTCTTATCGTAATATCTCAATAGGTCGAGATAATTTAAAATAAATCTTATTATCATTTGAATAAGGTAATTGATGCCTTCTCTAAAAAAATTACACCAAAAATTCAAATAAAATAAATTATTTAAAACTCGTTAATTAATTCAAAGTGTACATCATGCCACAGGAAATAAATTTACACATACTGTGACATCATCAAAATCATCGCTTTAATTATAAATTTCTATATATATATTTCCTTCTCTTTTAGTAAACTTATCTATGTAAAAAAATCTTGTTTGATGTCATCGATGTATGTAAAACTATGTTCCACCACTGTGAGCTGTCAGCGAACAAAAACCGTTTATGGCACTTTATTGCAATGTTGGACCTTAGTTTATAAACTTACTAATTCGGTCCTTAAATTACTTGAACTCTTTTGATGTTTTTGCTGATTTTATGATATGAATATCTGTCTATTCGCATTTTTTTGCTAAGCATTTTGTGCCCACAGGAGGTTCGCGTGACGTATCATTATTATTGATGGTAATTTATATTAAAGAGATCTGCTTATTAGATATTTTTTAGGCCACAAAAAATTGGTAAGAAGAGAAATTATTTAGTAACAATGTATCGAATGAATCAATGCTATTAATTTACCGAAACTTTCGACTTGTCACTATGAATGAATGTTTTTTGTTTGTTGAATTTACGTGTTCTTAGACCTGTTAGACTTGTATGATTCCAGTTTTTTTTTAAGGCAGAGAGATATATAATACATTGGATGTAAATTATACCCATAGTGCGATATGGGAATTAAACCCTTATCGCTCCTATGTCGAGTGTGGCTCGACATCGTATATATTACGTCAACTCCAGTGTCGAGTTTGCCTCGACAATTTATGGCGTACTTTTAATAGTAATTTTCAACAGAAAGTAATAATATTTTATTAATGTCAGACACCGGATTACCATATTCATCTGACGGATGATACAGTGGAAAAATAGTAAATTTTTAAAGTAATAATTAACATTTTTTTATTACATTAAAATTACGTTCATTCTCAGTAAAATTTTTAATATCTTTTATTTACAACGTTTGATGATTTGTGTCTCCTATTTTCAAAATTAGCCAGATCCATGTAAGTCGATTTTACAAAAAATGTTAAATTCTCCGGATAACATTTATCTTTAAAAGATTTGTCTATCTTTGGATAAAACGTAAAACAATCCCATTTTTTTCGAAAATTATTCAGTATTTAAAAAAAAACACAAGACACAAACCAATAGTGATGTCTTCTTAATTTTTGACCTATCTCCGCTCTCTGATTGGCCGATATGGGTCAGAAGGCAAGTTCTATGAATATAGCGGAATTTAAAATACAACACTGTTCTTAAGTATTTTTTAGCAGGATTTTCAAGTATATAATTATTGAAACAATAAAACCCACAATAAATAATAAAATTGGATCTGGCGGATTTTTAAAGTAGGCGACACATTTATTCTCAGAAACTGTACAAATATTCACCCTGCGGATGATACATCAACGTACATGTATATGATATGTGTCTCAACCAAGACGAACTATTTTTTATACGAAATAAAATAGAAGTCAGGCATTCCAAGGCATATGACCTGGCATTTGGAGTATTTGATAGAATAAGTAAGAAAAAAATATAATCAACTATAATGAATAATATATAATTAAAATGTTTTTTTAGGTTCTCTATCTTAAAAAATATAAGTGAGCTAATTCTATTATTTTTTGACATCTCATCAAAGATGAAGAAGAATATGGAAGTCTGGGCATTTACGGGGCTGACGACCCTCATAGGCTGGTTTAAGTGATCACTTTACACACGTGTAACATTCACCAATTCCACCCATTATTGACAACCACACTACTCGAATTCTTGGAAGTTCCATATATATATGAACCAATTTAGAAACCCTGTTCTTGAATCACTAGAACTTCACTAGAGACATCTATGTATTGGTGAGATGTAAAGAAGCCTTTTATTAAGCAGAAACTCCCTTATTAGTATGTGAGATCCGAATCCTAGATTACAATCACACACATGAGAAACGCCAGAAAATACCATTTTCATTTTTATTATAAAGCTTATAATTTGACCAGATAATTTATTTACAACATTTTGAGTGTGTTCAAATACTTGTTCACAAAATCTGGATTATCTCCAATTAATTGGAACTTCTAAGAATTTGAGTAGTGTGGTTGTCAATAATGGGTGGAATTGGTGAATGTTACACGTGTGTAAAACGATCACTTAAACCAGCCGACGGTCGTCAGCCCCGTAAATGCCCAGACTTCCATATTCTTCTTCATCTTTGATGAGATGTCAAAAAATAATATGAAAATAACTCCTGTAATTGGAGATAATCCAGATTTTGTGAACAAGTAAATGTTTTAAAAAGTAAACATTTTGAGTGTCCAAATGGACACTCAAAATGTTGAGCTAATTCTATATGAATTACATCTCTGTAAATTGCCTTACATCACAAATTCTCAATCGAGGACAGTACCGTCAGCGGAAATTCCGCATCTATCAAAATTAAAACTGTACGAAAGTAATCAACATCAGTGCCGGTGCATATATACGTCTTTCAAAAATTTATACAATATGCATGTTCAATAAAAGGAGGAATAATAAACGTTACACAAATACATTGATCACTTAAGCCAGCCAAATGCCAGGAATATTCAGACTTCCACCATCTTTCGTACAAAAATGATAAATGCTTGTTCTCAGTTGAGATATCTACATTTATTTAATTTTCTCTACAATGCTCCAAAAATACAAAAGTATTAAAAGGCCGAAAGACCTCTCTTTTAACCATTTTCTAAATCTTTTAACCCTTTGTCGACCTCACGATTTCTCCAGAAACCTACGAGTTGGGTATTTTCTTATTTTTTATTATTTTAAAACTTTTGTTAAATTTCATTTGAGGCCTGATTTTTAACATGAGGATTTGAGGATTTATCCGCTACAAAGACCAAGAGTATGGTGTTCTCTCGCACTCCAGTGGGATGTAGCGTGACTGTGGACGGCGTCTCGGTAGAGCAGGTGGAAAAGTTTAAATACCTGGGTGTGGACCTATGTGCTCAGACGGATCTGCGATGCGAAGTGATGGGGCAAGTGAACAAAGCTGCAGCCATCTCAGGATGCCTGAAAAATGCTATATGGAAAAACCCTGAGATGAAGATCGGCAGCAAGATCAAGATATACAAAACTTGTGTCCGACCCATCATGACGTATGGAATCGAAAGTAGAGCAGACACCACTGCCACAAAAAACACGCTTAGAGTGTCAGAAATGAAGACTCTGAGAAGCTTCGAGATAGACTGAGAAATGCCAAGATCAGGGAAATATGCGAGATCGAAGATGTCGTTAGGTGGGGAAGGCAACGAAGAAGACAATGGTATGCGCATGTGAGAAGAATGGAACCATCCAGACTCCCCCACATCGCATTGTACGGCAAACCCCATGGTAGACGACTCCCGGGCAGACCACCAAAGAGATGGGCCGATAGCTGGGAATCGACGTCGCAGGAGGCTAATCCCTCTTAAAAACAGGCCGTAAGGCCTACAATAAGAAGAAGAAGAAGGATTTATTTTAAACGCAAGCATGACCTCTCAGTCAAGTCAGTTGATGATAACAACTGTAGGCTCTGTGGGATCAATTACGAGATGAAGTTAAATATTTTGATAGTGACTCAAGAGTCTAATATGTTCCAAGAGCTATTGCTTCATACGACTGTTACTTAAACCCTTCGGCTCAAATATTCAAATGTATATGAAAGTTTGTGGCGGGAGCAGCGCGTACGCAGTCCCGACTACCAAAAATTACGCGCCCGAGTTATCCGCATTAGGGATAATCGCAAGGGTCAGCCCAACCGGAGTGCAATGGAAGAGCCTCGCCCTGGGGGAACCGCCGTGTTGATCACGGTATCCCCTACGCCAGGTAAGTATGCTCCAACTCGGCATTGCCGGCCTATATATGCCGGAGGAAGGCACGCAACGCGAGCGCACTGCGAACGAATGTGGCGCCATCTACACATTGTTTCTGAAAACGTATTTTTTAGTCATCAACTATATAAGAGCTATAATAATATATGGTCATATATTATAATATTACTTACATTCCAATATTTGAAAAAAAATGTTAACCATCTCGCCACCTCTCGCAGGGGTAGGCAGAGAGAATTGAACTCCACACTACTCTGTCTTTGCAAATATTCTTCGCTTCTATCATATATTCTGATTCCCTATTGGACCACTTTAAATTTTTTGAAATATTCGATTATGCTGTGTTTTCTTCGGTTTCCCTCTGCTCCTATTTCTAACTACCTTCTTCTAGAAAAAATATTTTGCTGTTCTTTCCTCACTTATTCATTCCGCGTGTCCAAACCATTACAACACATTTCTATTTATTTATTTTCTAATGATTATCTTAGCCTTGAATTCTATCCTTTTTCACGATTTGAACATCAACCATACATCGTATTGCTGCACATTCGTCTGAGGTATCGCATTACGACTGCATTAAGTCTATTTTCATCCTTCTTTTGCAAACCATTTCTACGTTGGGAAAAAGTTATTTATACGTGGGGGATATAATTTATTGTTATAATAATCCAGTAAGTTAAAAATAATTCAATATTTAAATTACTAGGCAAGGACCGAAATTTGACCCTATATTTCATGTAAAAGAAATATTAGAAGGTGTGGGTAAATTAACTAAAGAATTAGTTATAATTTTTATAATTGGATAAATGCTCCACTTTCATTCATTAGGGTTGGTACCTGGGAACTGCCAGTTTAAATTTTGGCGATAGGCTTTTATTTGCTGTGTACCTTTTTTTTTCAATTCGCCATGTCCACCCCCATAGTGTAATGGTCAACACGCTCGGCTACCGTTCTGGAGGTCCTGGGTTCGATTCCCAGGGGGGGTCAAATAAATACAAGTGATTTTTGCACTTAAATATCTATTCAATATTACCCCAATTAGACTGGTACCTGAAGCGGAGGGTTGATCACCTTCCCTTCATGTGTAAAAGATCAAGATAACACTGCGTTTATATGACGCAGTGCCCTATGCACCATTGGGTGCGGATAAGGGTTTTATTTATTTATTATTAAATATTTTTCAATACACCATTCACCCTCCTTTCTTTATCTTTACCAATCTTTTCATCCCCTTATATAAGAGAGATAGGAAAATTGTTGTCTTAGTTTGTCCATTAGTTGCTTGTATTTGCAAAGCTACGCAAACTGTTAAAATATTTCGGGACTGAACCATGAAGTTAATAGCTAAATTCATCTCAGAGAACATTGAACTCGTTAGGTAGACAGACATAATAAAAGTAAGTAGGTACATAAAACAATGCAAATAGAGTGAACATATTTTGAAGATGGTTTCTTTTATGTCGGATGCCATTGATTTAAGGCATTGAACTGTCGTTATTTAATGTTACTGTATTTACTCCAAATACTAATTACAACTAAATCAACTTTTCTTCATCTGTTACAATCAGTGCATAATGATTGGTTTGCTTCTTTCAGTCTCCACCCGTCTCTATCCTTCGCTTGTCTCTTCGATCCGGCGTAGAATACAAAACATAACATTTTAATTGATTCCCGGGTTAATCCAAGTGGTTAAGTCTTAAAATAAACGCGTTTTATATTTTTAACATTTCAACATAGATGATGAAGAATATGGTGGTTTAAGCATTCACAAGGCTTGTGACCTGTCGTAGGCTGGTTAAGTAGGCTAGTTGTTTAATCGGGGTTGTTCTTTGTAGTTTGCGCGTTCGCATATGCCTTCCGTATTCGTATGAAGCAAGCCTGGGTGTCTTATATTATGGTATGTATATCTATTTTGTTCGCTGTTGTGTTACTTTATTTAGTAAACATCTAGACTCCCCAGCCCTGCTTAATACCTCGTTATTCCCTACATGTTCCGACCAATGAATCCCCAACTTAAATTCTATAATTTTGATAATCGTCTCATCATACATTTATTATTATTCATCTAATTCTTTTCAAATACTTGAAAGTGGTCAGGATAGGAGTCGTAACAATCGGTGAGTATGTATGAGGAGATGCATGAACGTGGAAGAGGCGAAGAATGTTTGCAAGGACAGAGTGGTGTGGTGCTCTATTCCCTCTGCCTACCCCTGCGGGGAAGCGGCGTGATGGTTAGTTAGTTAGTAGTTTTTTAATTCTTTAATTTGTTGGCGAATATTAAAAAGAAAAATGATACGATATAAAATGTACTTACTTACTTACTTATAACCCTTATCCACGCCCAATGGTGCATAGGGCACTGCATCTAATTGACGCAGTGTTATCTTGATCATTACTTACATGAAGGCAAGGTGATCACTCTTGCGCATCAGAAACCAGTCCAGGGTAATATTAAATAAATATTACAATGTACAAACCACTAATATTTATTTTCACCCCCCTTGGGAATCGAACCCGGGACCTCCAGCACGGTAGCTAAACACGCTGACCATTACACCACGGAGGCGGATATAAAATGTAACAGGTAACAATTCAAGACGTTCTAATGTGGGGGCTCTAATATTCTAGTTTTTCGTTATGTTTTTCATAAATTGTTGATGAATACGCCTAACAGTTTTTATAACAACGCAATAACAGGTAGGTACCTAGTACCTACATAGGTTCCTGTCAATATAACATATATTTTTAGTGCAATACATGTACATTCCTTTTTTGTAATTCAGGGTAGAAGCAGAGTTACTTTTGTAATCGTGTTTGTGTCATGGATACCCCAGGTAAAAATAAATAGTTTATTTTTTTTCTAGAAAGAAATAAAATGTAATATCTAAGCTATAGAAAAAAAAAAAAAACCATATAACGTACGTATAAGAAAAGTCTTTTAATTTATCATTTTAATTTTGCAGTCAGTACGCATTATTTAAATGTTTTTGGATACATAAGGCGATAAATAATACAATGTAATAGTTATTTCTTTGTATTTTAAAAGCATTGTTAACGTTGTGTTATGATAATATAACACTTTCTTTATCATTCACATACAGAGTGAACGATGAATGATAAGGAGAGTGTAATAATTAATTTGCATAGAATTATGTTCAGTATCTTTATCGATAAGTATCGTCTCGGTAAATACAATGAAATTCCCAAAAAATAATTTCCCCTACATTCGCCTCATACATTTCGCTCACTCCTTTCAAGAACGTAATAAATGAAAAAACTTGATTTTTAAAGTTTAAAAATAAAATACAATTTATTAAAAATAAATATCAAGCCACTCATTGAACTTTTTATGTGCAACAGATCTTTTAAGGTTAAACCTGAAGGTTTTTTCTCCATTTAAAAAATAACTTTTTTTTTTAAATTAAACAATGCCTTTTCTTCCAAAATGCAAAAACAACACTTTCTGCCCTGTATCGGGCAAATATTAATTAAAAAATATGCCTCTTTTGCTGGGATATAGTAAATTTTCTGGGCATTCCGAATATATGCACAACTGAAAATGGGCGATTTTTTATTTATGACGTTCTTGAAAGGAGTGAGCGATTTGTTTATCTGGTCTCTCTTCACTCATTCGTTCAACACACCTTTCCCAATTTTATCGATAATGCCTTTCTCAGCCATAATATCAGGAAATAATGATATTATTATTGTAAATAAATTATCTGGTCAAATTATAAGCTTAATAATAAAAATGAAAATGGTATTTTCTGGCGTTTCTCAAGTGTGTGATTATAATCCAGGATTCGGATCTCACATACTAATATAAGAGTTTCAGCTTAATAAAAAGCTTCTTTACATCTCACCAATAGATGTCTCTCGTAAAGTTCTAGTTATTCATGAACAAGGTTTCTAAATTGGTTTATATATATAGAACTTCCAAGAATTTGAGTAGTGTGGTTGTCAATAATGGGTAGAATTGGTGAATGTTACACGTGTGTAAAGTGATCACTTAAACCAGCCTATGACGGTCGTAAGCCCCGTAAATGCCCAGACTTCCATATTCTTCTTCATCTTTGATGAGATGTCAAAAAATAATATTATTATTAACTAAGAATAAATACTTTCTTACCGTTCTTATGATATATTGTACATACGTGCACAAATATTTCAATCAGTATTATTATTTAATAAGCCTAAGCGGTTTGTTTTAGAAAATTAAGATCAGTTTTCATTAATTGACTCAGCGGTTACTTTGTGGTAAAATCAATCCAGTTCGGATTAAATCTTACTAAGTAAATACCACTACATATTTCTTAAAATATATTGTGACACGTGTTTCGATGCATTTCGATGTATTCATTTTCAAACATCGTATGTGAAGCTAATTCAAAATTTTAGAGTTGTGTCCTTGGGACGTTGAAGGTTGAAGAGGGGGCAGGAGCTGTTTCTTATTTTTGTTTATTTTTTAAATATTTATTTGTATTTGTGATTTTTGATACCTTATAATAAGGATTTATTATTTATTTCTTATCAGGTTGTGGTACCAAGAAACGCGAAATTAACAACGGGATCGCAGTCTGATTGGTTTTTTATACTTGAATAATCGATCAAATTAATAAAATGACTACAATTATGGATTCAGGAGTAGTTTCGCATCAGTCTATCATCATAGAGATTCGAATCTCTTTCACTTCTTTGATACTTTGTTTTATCAATGCAGTTGTCCAATAATTACGTTCGACTTCCGAACGCCCAGTTAAGTATCTGTTGGTTGCTGCAACGAGATAACAGATTAACCAGAGACGGCCCACTGATGCAAGAATCCGATTACTTAAGTGAAAGGTCGCCTGGAAGTAACAGAGCCATTGTCTGTCATCATCTGTTTTGGTCTCACGGCGTAATAGTAACGTGTGAACTGGCGCTACGAACCACCAAAAACCAAGCTGGAATAACGAATTTTTGATTCATTGTACAAAACATGTTAATTTTTTTTCTTCAGACACTTATTAAGTCCAGTGTTGAATATAGGAACCCACAGTTTCCTCTGTTCTCTGCAATCTGCAATTCTATTTGCACTTGAATCCGTTACGATATGTTTCCGGATGCTAACTAAGCCGGAATAGTTTTTTTTTCATTCATTGTACAAAACATTTAGAATCTTTTTCTTCAGCCACTTATTCAGACACAAGTCCAGTTTTGGACTACAAAGTTTTTTTATTACCCCTTAAAACGTTTAAGTGGTATTACACAAAGTGAACGATGAATGATAAGGAAAGTGTTAAACTTCTCATGGGTTCGTCTGCTTCGTTGTCCTTATTGCTGAAGGTCATCACCATCCTCTCTCCTTGTCCTCAAGACTTTGTGTATTGTTGCCTCCACCTCTCCAGACACACCACCATCCGTATTTCTGATAAACTTGTAGAAGCTTTGATTTAGTTAGCCCATCGTGTGGCGATCTTCCTCTTCTTCTACTGCCTTAAACCCCTTCTCTTACCATACAATTATCTATTCTTTTATTGTTTCTACTGACGTATCTAAAAAAAAAGAGTTACTTCCAATTTCTCTTTTGGATAAAACATTTAATTCATATTATAACATCTATTGCTTCTTTCTCTTATTTTTTTACAATACAAGAAAATTGTATTTCGCAAACAGTAAAATATATTGCCATACAATAATATTACTCAATTTACATTCTCCATGACGTCGTATGCGATTTTTATAGCCTTATGAAAAAACTGGAACACTACTAGAATTACATTAATCTTGGCTTGTTTTAATCTCACGTCAGTTATCTATGACATTTTTCTACTTCGTTCAATAATTTATAACATTTTGATACTTAACTTGAAAGAAAGACTTACTTTTTAACTATATATACATAAGTATAAACATATACTTTTTACATTAAACTAAAAATTCATAAACATAATTTACAGTTTTTTGCAGACCAAGCTCTTTTGTGTCTTGACGGTAATTTTATTTTATTGTTTTTATCGATTTTAACCTAATAAACACACAAAAAGCAAGAAAAACGTGTTACAAAAATGCTGCACATTTGTCTAACTTCTACGCTGAAACAATTCCACAACAACCATAAATTACGACGTTTCATAAAGCTTTCCAATGTTATTAAAAAATTTTGAAAAGCTTTCATTCTTTTTGTATTGTTTTGCAAACTGAATCAATGACAAATAAGCTATATGTTTCTTGATCCTTGCCATAACTCAATACTCTGATTTTGACTTTTCTTTTTATCTTTTTTTAACTTGCGATAAAAAGATCGATTGAAAATAATTTCACGGTGAGGAATCGATTAGGCTTTGAAGAGTCTCATCTTTCGCCGAGATTTTTTCCCCTAGATTTCGTAATCCGTTGTTCTGCGGCTAGAGTTCAATGTTACGTCACAAAAACAAAGGAATGCGCAAAAAAAACTCTTTAACGGAACTTTCGACCGAGCTTACATTGTAAATTTTACATTATTTTATTCTTATTCGGAATCTCAAATCGTTCCCAGTTTTAAATGACATTTAAACGCGTCATCAAAAGTGAAAAACTTAATGAAAAAATCTTGTTAAACGCAAATTTGTAATACAAATTTTCTTTAAATTTGTATTATTTATGTATTATCTATGGTTACTATGGTATTATCTATGGTTTTAAAAATATATCACGTGTATTTTAAGTGTAAATTGAGACGCCTTTAATATTGAAATGTGATTCGTAGGGCGAATAATCCAGTGTCTGATTAATAAATATAAAAATAATAAATTATTGAAGCCCTGGGATGCTCAGACTTCCAGCTTCTTTCATATAAAGAGGAACGACAGATGTTTCATATCAAGTTTAAATACCTATAATGTAATATTTTTTTTTTTTGATATCTCAACATAGATGAAGAAGAATATTCTCAATAACCACTACTCTGTCTTTGCAAATATTCTTCGCTTTCAATTATTTGAAATACCCGATTATGATAAGTTTTCTTCGGTTTCCCTTTGCTCCTATTTCCAATTACCTTCTTCTAGAAAAAAAATATTTTACTGTTCTTTCCTCACTTATTCATTTCGCGTGTCCAAACCATCACAAAACATTTTTTTAAATTTAATTTTGAATGATTATTTCAGCCTTGAATCCTATCCTTTTTCACGATTCGAACATCAACCATACATCGCTTAAAAAAATAAAATAAAAATCTTCTTTCATCTCACAATAGATGTCTCTAGTGAAATTCTAGTGAGTTCAAGCACAGTTACGAATTTGAACAATATATTTAGAAGTTCCGAGAATTAGAGTAAGTGTGGTTGTCAATCATGGGTAAAATTGAAATCTCCAATTTGGAGTTTTTTTTGTCAAAAAAAAAATTCTAATCGGAGATAATCCAGAATTTGGACACACAAAATATTGTAATATATTTGAGTTGTAATTATATTCCAGACGTTTCGGATAGGGAAAGCGGGAGACGGGAGACGTTATGGGAACTCTCTGTGCGAGGTCTTGGGTCCAGCAACTCCGTCACTCACTCTGTGGAACCCCGACAGCTTGTATGGGGGACGGAAAGGTTCCCGACCGGGAATGAGTACGACGGCATGTGGGATGAACTTGGAATGTCTGGAGCTGGATCCTTCACCTTTATACACGGTAACCCTTGTTTACACAATCTTATTCTTCTTCATTTGTCCCCCCGACGTTGACGATCACTCGGGAGAAATCTTGTCTGTCCTGACCAGTACAAAACACACTCCTCCACACTTCTCATCCCGGACTACTCTCGAATATTCCGAAGCCAGGGAAGCTGCCTTCTTCTAACCCCTCTCACAATGAACAATATTTATTTATTTATAACTTTTTTAGTGTGTATAAATAATTGTTTACTATTTCATCACTCCTCCACTTTCAACAAAAAGCAGATACGGTTAATTCGTTTGTGAACCAGAAAGCCTACACTAACACAAATGGAGGTTATTACAGAGAACGTCGAAAATCAAAATACTTGATTTTTCAGGAGATCGTTTTTAAAGTTTAAAAATATAATACAATGTATTAAAAATAAATATCAAGCCACTTATTAAACTTTTTACTATGCAACAGATGTTTTCAGGTAAAACCTGAATGTTTTTTTGTCCATTTGAAAAATATTATGTAAGTATATTTAAAAAAATAATTAATTAATACCTTTTCTTCAAAATGCAAAAACTACACTTTCTGCCCTGTAACTGGTAAATATTAAGTTAAAAATATGCCGCTTTTGCGGGGATATAGTACATTTTCTGGGCATTCCGAAAACATGCACAACTGAAAATTGACGATTTTTTATTTATGACGCCCTTGAAAGGAGTGAGCGATTTAAGCTTTACTTGGTAAATACGACTATTTCTTTAAATCTATTGTGATACGTGTTTCGATGCATTCCGCATCGTTTACAAACACCGTATGTGAAGTCTAAATATAAGAGATGTGTCCTTGGAACGTTGAAGGTTGAAAAAGGGCTAAGAGCTGTTTCTTTTATTTTATTTATGTATTTATTATATTTTTTAATATACAGTAGGAACATAGACGATAGGGGGGAGGCTTTAGTCATTGTGTCGGGTTGTGGTCCCATGGTTAGTGTCGCGGAGTCAGAGATTCTCGGTCCGAAACCCTCTACCGCAATTTGATACCTATTTCTAATAATGAGCCACTTAGGCTCACAGAAATAGTATGAAATTTGAAATATTTGTGAAAATAATAAAAACACAAATATTTCTCTTTTAAATATATATATATTAACATAAAAATTAAAGCAATAATAAACCCATAATTGACAATATTTCGTAGTGATTTTCAATGTATTAAAACACATGTCTTAATCGATTTTAATAAATAGTAGAAATATAAAAAAACAAGTTTTTTTTAAAATTTTGAATGTGCTATATTTTTACTGTAAACCCAGCCCAGATTTCAATAAGAATAATATTGAAACCACGTAAGTAGTCGAGAAGTGAAAAATAGTTTATAATAATAAAATGGTATTTTTTATATCAAGGGGTGGAGTATTCCGGAGGGTTGCTAGACGGCCGTTTCCATGGTTACGGTGTCCTGAACTATTCGGACGGAATAAGGGTGGAGGGAAAGTGGGAAGCTGGATTGCTCAAGGAGAGGCAGGTGGTCTTCAACGAAGATGTCATTTACACTGATGACAATTGGGGCTATGCGCAGTACCCTGACAGAAGGTGAGATTAAGAATTGTTTTTTTTAGGTTTACTTTTAAAAAAAAACTTAATAACTATCACGCCGCTTCTGCGCAGGGGATGGCGGAGAAAATAGAACGCTAAACCAATCTGTCTTTGGAAACAATCCTCGCCTGTTCCGGATTCATGCATCTCCCCATGCATTCCCGCCGATTATTCCGACTCCTGACCTAACGCTTTCAAGCTTTCAAGTATATGAAATACTTGATCATGCACATATGTATATATACATGATGTGTGTGTGTGTGTGTGTGTGTGTTTTGTACATAAATAAACGATGGTTATACGAAGAATAAAAATATATTGGCTAAATACACGTTATACATACATACCAGTAGGACTATATAATATTTAAATATGTGTGTGTGTGTATTAAAAAATTAAGAGTCTGGTTGTCAATCATGGCTTGAATGGTGAATTTTCCACGAGTATAAGTGATCACGTAAACCAACCTATGATGGGTCATTAGCCCTGTAAATCCCCATAAATGCCCTGAAAATGACATCCGTGCTTTTCTTCATCTATGTTGAGGTATCAATCGAAATCTATTTTTTATTTATTTATTTATAGCTTACGGGATAATGCCGTGTTCTTTGTTTTTCAGATTTAGCCGTGAATTGGGAGCAGGAATGAAGCCGGCTGGAGAATCGATCATGACTGATAGAGAACCGACGAGAAAGATTCCACCGGGTTGTTACGATACTGAAGATGGGTTCTATGATCCTGTCCGAAACGTAGTCCTAGATGCTAATGATCTCCGCGAAATTATAAGGTCAGCAGATAATTCTCCCCCACTTGTGCAGCAAAACGAAGTACATATGATGGATGCTCGAAAAGAATGAATAACGAAAGAATGGAAAGCTGAGATAGGCATTACATTAACATTAAGAAAGGTGTGTTAAAATGGTTAGGACATATTTAATGAATGAGTGAGGAAACAACGGTAAAACAAATTAATTTGGTGAATGTAGTTGGAAATAAGAGCAGAGGAAGATCGACGATAAGTTGGTATGATGTGAAATACTTGATAGTGGTCGTGTATGGTACATATTGACATTATGCCAATAATGTTATTATGACATTATGTTGATAACGTTATATTATTTATTATATAATTAAAAGGTTAATACACCCTCTTTATACGGCATTTCGCCATAACGGCCCTCTTCAATTAAGGCACGTTTTCGATTTACGGCCTAAAATGTTTTGCTATAACGGCAAAAAAAAACTTTTTTTTTTCGTTGTCGATTTACATATTATATATGTATATCGACATCGAAAGAATGTTTTATTTTTTCATTATTTTTTTTTTCTAAATCGATATACATGTATCGACATTTTTTTTTATCACCATTCATTCATATAATTTTTTATACCATTCCTTCATCGTCTTCAGATTAAAGCCATTTTAAAAATTGTATGGAGACATAACACATATTTTATGTAAAATGAAGTTGTTTCATTTTTGTTTTTAGATTGTTGTTGGTTTTTGGAGTCTGTTATTATTTTATATACAAATGTATGTACTTGTTATGTACGTATTTTTTATTCAAATGAAATTGATAGATAAAATGCATTTTGAATGATAAACCATGTTACATATTTAACAAATTTGGAACCGATCCCATTGAATTTGTATTAGAATAATTGATTCCTTTCACGGCTTTTCGCTTTGCGGCGAAGTTTCGTGAAACGTATCTAGGCCGTAAAGCGAGGTATGGGGGTAAAAAGTCGTACATTTGTACGTTATTATGTTGATAACTTAAATAAAAAATATATCCATAGATTTTTTAATTTTTTAAGTATATGTTCATATGTCATATTTTTCCATGATATAGGAATCTTTGTGGTGTAATAATAATAGTACAATAGTTCTCTGTTACAATGCGCATTTATTATAAATAAATAAATAAGTTTTAAAAAATAGTGTGTAGATGGCGCCACATTCGTTTGCAGTACGCTCGCGTTGCGTGCCTTCCTCCGGCATATATAGGCCGGCAGTGCCGAGTTTGAGCATACTTACCTGGCGTAGGGGATACCGTGATCAACACGGCGGTTCCCCCAGGGCGAGGCTCTTCCATTGCACTCCGGTTGGGCTGACCCTTGCGATTATCCCTAATGCGGATAACTCGGGCGCGTAATTTTTGGTAGTCGGGACTGCGTACGCGCTGCTCCCGCTAAATATTTCTCATATTCATCAGGATACCTATGCCGAAAGGTCTAAGTATCAATTACGTGTGAAGCAATGCTACCCACACGGTTTAAACTTCTGAATTATTGTCAGAATAGAACAACATTCTGTTAAGGCTAAAATCTCAAACGAGAAATTCAGACCACGATCGGCAGCGCTAGGGGGCTAGATGTGTTTCCGTGCGCATTTAAAAAAAATATAATTGAAAATCGTTGATTGATTAATTGAATTTATGTTATTTCTTTTAACTTTTTTCTTTTCAAAACCATTTCCAAGAAAAACTTGTCTTGTTGAATACAAAAGCGATGTTTTAGGTAATGAGAAAATCAATTACTTTAAATATTACCTGGGTTTAGTGAAAATTAATTTGTGATTTAGTATATTGGTCCTCAATTTGTTTTTTTTCCATTTTGAAATCTTAACATAGATGATGAAGAATATGGCAGTCTGAGCATTTACAGGGTTAATGACCTGTCATTGCTTGTTAAGTGATCACTTTACATACGCATAAGAATTTTTATGTATCTATACCTGAAGAAGACAAGGTTTTTGTCGAAACCGGTTGGATAGATTGTACCCAATATTAAAGTGGGTAAGGACAAAATTTTAGTTTTATTTATTTTGTAAAAAGTGCCATAATGTAATAGCAGAAATTATTCATATATTATTAACCAGCGACCGGGTTTCGTCGTTACCGACATCATCAGACTGGTGATGTCGGTAACGACGAAACCCGGTCGCTAGTCAAATAAAAATAAAGTGGAAAAGCTAAAAATATTGGTTTTAATCTAATAATATATTAAAAATGCAATTCCATCACGAAGTGTCAGTGGATTATATAAATCTATTAGAAATTATTCAATATACTGTTTTTTCGCATTAGGATTCCAGACGATCCTGATTGGATAATCAAGAACTGCAGGAAGGCCTGGAACGAGCCCGTTGGACCAAGACCCGATCTCTACGAAGAATGGATGGAGTGTAAAGGACTGAATCAAGATGATGAAGCCGAAATTGTTTCAGAGGACAAAAAACACGATCCGCTACAGTCTGAGGACATTTCATCGCATATGAGTTTAAAGAAATACTTTCTTCAAATGTGAAAATTGTACTGTTGTTTGTAATCTATTAAACTCAGATTTTTATACTAAAATTTTGATATTATTATGTGGACTTATGTAACATATCGCTCACTCCTTTCAAGAACGTCATAAATCAAAAATCGTCAATTTTGAGTTATGCATGTTTTCAGAATGCCCTAAAAATGTACTATACCCCAGAAAAAGAGGCATATTTTTAACTTAATATTTACCCGCTACAGGACAGAAAATGTTGTTTTTTCATTTTGAAGAAAAGGTATTTTTTAAATTATTTTTTTAAATAAAATAAATATTTTTCAAATGGAGAAAAAACCTTCAGGTTTTACCTAAAAATATCTTTTGCTCAGAAAAAGGTTCAATAAGTGGCTTGATATTTATTTTTAATACATTGTGTTATATTTTTAAACTTTAAAAACGTTCTCCTGAAAAATCAAGTTTTTTGATTTATGACGTTCTTGAAAGGAGTGAGCGATATGTGTTTTCAAAATAAAATGAAATATTCTACATAAAAAGGAAGGTATTTCAAATAAAACAAGCAAACACAATAATAATAATAATATATTTTGTTTTCTTGTGTGCAATATTGTGTTAATATGTTGATAGCACACACACATATACAGCGCATATAAATATAAACCGACTAACTAACATACTCTGTCCGCCTCCGTAGTGTAATGGTCAGCATGCTCGGCTACCGTTCTGGAGGTCTCGGGTTCGATTCCCAGGGGGTTTAATAAATATAAGTAATTTTTTCACTCTAATATTTATTCAATATTACACTGGACTGGTACCTGAAGTGGAGGGCTGATCACCTTTCCTTCATGTGTAATCGATCGAGATAACACTGCGTTTATATGAAGCAGTGCCCTATGCACCATTGGGGTGCGGTAAGGGATTTATTATTATTTATTGACTAACATACTAACTAATCATCACCCCGCTTGAACCATAGGGGCAATCTGTCTTTTCAAGCATTTTTCGCCTTTTCCACCTTATCTTGCATCTATCTCCTCATACATGCCTGCCGATGATTTCAACTCCTGACCGACTGCTTTCAAGTATTCGACATACCTGATCATTCCAAGGTGGAATTCAATCTAATAATATTGTGTTATTTCGGGTACATTACCAATAATTCTTATTTCTCAAAACTAGTCATGTTTACATTTATGAACTGAAAAAGTGGTCTTAGAAGATATTTTTTTGTATTAAAACATATTTATTTAAAATTTATATTTTTCGAAGATGACAATTATCGATAAAACTAAGAAAATTGTGATGAGTTGATTTGGACATGTGGAACGAATGAGTGAGGAAAGAACGGTAAAATAAATTCATGAGGTGAATTTAGTTGGAAAAAGAGGCAGAAGAAGACCGAGAAAAACATGGCACGATCAGGTATGCCAAATACTTGAAAGTGGTCAGGTTAGGAGTCGTAATAATCGGCGGGTATGTATGAGGAGATGCATGAACGTGGAAGAGGCGAAGAATGTTTGCAAAGACAGAATGGTGTGGCGTTCTATTCTCTCTGTCTACTCCTGCATGGAAGAAGTGGTGGTTAGTAAGTTAATTAATTAAAGAACTAGTGTGAACTATATCAGAGGCGTACATTCTATATAAGCAGAAAAGCAGTGGCCACCCTGGATTACTCGCGTTCCATATAGAAACACGACCAGTGCCTACTATGCCTTGTCCTTACCCAACCCTACTGTCTACCCTAGTTAAAAACTTTGTGCACGCCACTGATATACAAACATACATATACTGATAATTTCCACTCTATTTCACACTATTGTATCTCTTTTGCTGGTGACACTACGGTGTAAATTTGTTCGTCAAAACTTTACCGTTTGATTGCATAATACAATTTCGGGAAGTGTGCACTAGATTTAAAAATTATTTTGTCTGATACAAAATGTAACAGTAAAAACTCGTAATTTAAGTTAGATAACGGAGCGCCATGAAATAAAATGAAGAATAATAAAAGAAAAAGCCTATACTGTTATTTGAACAGTAAACACAAATATGCAAGCACTAAAAATAAAATGTTAAACGCATGTCATTTTTTAAATATGAACGACACGATACAGAAAATAAATTTAACTAATAAAAATACTTGGTACAGTTGTTTATTTTAATAATATAATCCTACCAGTTTAAATGTCAGCATGACCCATATTTATTTATTCTTTTTTTTTTAATGTTAATAATATTAGTATATAACCACTCACCGAGATTTTTATGTCTACCGGTTTCGAGACGTACCCGTCTCTTCGTCAGGACAATCACTACCGCAGCATGCAAACAATACTACCCTTCACTACCATAGAACTATATATAATGTTGTTTATAATGTGTTTATTTAACTTCGGCTCGTAACGCATGTTTGTGCTGAAACCTTTAGTGCATGTTGGTCTTTTTATTTTATTTTTTTATTTTTATTTTTTATTTTAATCATCAATAATTGAGAATATAACCTATATTTCACACATTAAAAAAAATAGCATCATGTCTCGCCTTACATATTATGAATGTTCGTATGATAATGCCGACGATTCATTATATTTTCAGGTTCAACTTTATTTTCTATCCTTCGCTATGCAATAGAAACATTTATCTTAAATTTATGTTTCCAATACGAATGATGAATTTGCATTGAATTTAATACAATAAAAAAAAACAAAAAGGTTAAATATATATATTTTAACAAAATAACCAAGACTAAGAAAAATACAAATAAAGCAGACACAAGAGCATTATACATTATTTCTTAACTCTTATCCATACCTGTGCATAGGGCACTTCATCGTAAAGAAGCAGTGTATCATCGTTAAATACCTACATACATGAAGGCAGGATGATCAGCCCCGCGCTTTAAGGTAAATTAAAATTAAATAAATATTGAAGTAGGAAATTACATACTTATATGTATTTTTTTAAACCCTCCTGAAAATCAGACTCTGGCACAATAGTCAAACGTGCTAACCACTACACTATAGAGGTGTTAAATGTTAAATATAATATTAGTTATACCCAATTATATATCGCACTTTGATGTGAAACTTCTTCGTGGGTTGTAGTTTGCTTATTTCACGGTCAATCTCCATCCGGCTCTTCAACTCGACGTACCCGCTACAGCGCATGTCGGAGATAATTTGGTCCACGTATGTAGTTTAATCGGGTCGTCCTATGTAGTTTGTTCCATCGCACATGTCCTCCGCAATCGTTGGAAGCAGGCTTGGGTGTCTTATGTCTTATATTATGGCCTTTGAAAACATTTGGCAAATAAATGAATCTATGTGGTGTAATTATAAAAGCACAAAAGTTCTCTGTTACAATGCCAATTTCTAACAAAATAAACGTTTTAAGAAAGGAAGTGTAGATGGCGCCACATTCGTTCGCAGTGCGCTCGCGTTGCGTGCCTTCCTCCGGCATATATAGGCCGGCAATGCCGAGTTGGGGCATACTTACCTGGCGTAGGGGATACCGTGATCACCACGGCGGTTCCCCCAGGGCGAGGCTCTTCCATTGCACTCCGGTTGGGCTGACCCTTGCGATTATCCCTAATGCGGATAACTCGGGCGCGTAATTTTTGGTAGTCGGGACTGCGTACGCGCTGCTCCCGTCATAAACTTTCATATGCATTAGGAATCCTGCGTATTAATCGTGTGAAGTCATAGATAGCTTCACATATTAACTTCAGAAATACTGACAGAATTCAACAATATATTTTTCTTCACCTCTTCATTGATCGCAGGGTTAATCCAAGTCGTAAAATAAACTGGTTTTTACATCTTTAACACCTCAACATAGGTGATAAAAATATGGAAGTCTGAGAATTTCCAGGGTTTATTACCTGTCATATGTTTTAAAAAATATATAATTTATTGATTCAGCATTAACTTTGTGGAATGATATGATTATTTTATTAAAATTAAACACTTGAATAAACCACTTTAATGAGTTTTATTTATATTTACGACTAGTTTCGAAAACGACAGATGTTTTCATCTTCTGGTACAAGTTTAAAAAAAAAATTGGTTTTAATTTGTACCAGAAGATGTAAACATCTGTCGTTTTCGAAACTAGTCGTAAATATAAATAAAACTCATTAAAGTGGTTTATTCAATTGTTTAATTTGTTTTTTTATTAGATTTGACTTGCATTTATTTTTTAGCTTGCTTATTGTGTACAAGATGTATAGATCATTAAGTGGATTTTTGTTTCTTATAACTAAAAAAAGTTTTTTTTTTCATATGTGTAGAGAACAGAAGAAATAATCGAGTGTGGGCCAATCAAGAACTTCTCAGCATTTGCGCATTGCTAGGAGGAAACCACGTAAAACTCCTCAGGAGAATCCGATCTGTTGACTGTCGTCAATAGACCTTCCGTTGCACTAGAAGAGGCTTCGGCATTTTGATTATTAATTAAAATCTCATTATCTTTTATGCTTATGGTCTCCAATTGTATTGTCTAACTCTGAACCATGGATTTATATTTCATTATTAAGTCCTAACTAAAACTGAATCCGGCCCGCTCACGTTATTACGAATATGTTAGTAAATAATTTCTGTTTATTTATTTTCGTTTGTTCTGTATTGAGTGCCATCTCTGGGTTAACCATGTAATTAATTTTTTTTTTAAATAAATATTTGCAAGCATGAATACTAAATTAAAATGTACTTGCAAATTTAATCGAATATGAGAGAGAGTTCGCGGCGAATGATATGGAATACTAAAAGGCGTCATTAAACGAGTCACTACCATCTTCAAACTGGAAATATTCCACGAACTGTCAGTCACAATCAGAGAATTTTATATCATCATTCATAATTCATAACTGATCTTTTTTATGCGCTCTGGAACCATAATGATTTTGTTGGTCGCAAAGTAGCGTGTAATGTTTCTGGGATTTAAATTTACTTCAAAAGATATGACTCTCGCTTCGGACGTCAATTGTTACTGCTGGTGCTTTGTTGTGTACTAAATATTCAAATCACAACACCCACTAACCACATGCCAAAAATGTGACACAGTTTACGCACGTAATAGAAATGTAGAAAGAAAACAATATATACCTTCTGTACGGCATTTTGAACGCTTTCGTACAAATCCGTCCGCATTTTATCGCGTTGTTTTCTAACCGCAAACTAATACACCGAGACATCGGCGGATGCCATATTATTTTGTAACAGGAGGCAAATAAAGTTATAAGAAGTTTGAAAACACGAGTATTTATGTGTAATCTCTGACGAATATGACTCAGTGTGACATGGGTTCTTATTACAACATTATTCGGCGAATAATTCCTTTCGAAACGGACTGACCATTAAATGAGTTATTTCATTCATTGTGGTGTTTGTGTTCCCGTCGATCAGATTACCTCTTCAATTACAAAGCGATCGGTAATGACATATTACGCAGTACTCGATGGAAAGTGACGAGCGGTTTTAATTTCACAAATACCATGTTATCGTTTACTGTCAACGACATGCAAAGGTTATTCTGTTGAAAGTGAGAAACTAAAAGTGCGAAATGGAATTGATAAGTATTCGGAGTGTTTTGGAGACAGTTTGTTCGTGAAATGTCGTGTTGTGGTTACTTAAGGTCGTAATCTGATTCTGGAGTGAAGATGACACCTGAATGGAGGTCTTCTTACGGTTGGGGGACGTATGATGAAGACGGCTGGGAGGCGAGATACTATTTCACATACTACACTACACTTGGAGATAGAAACAGTACTCTTGTAGCTCTGGAAGCAACATTTTTAGTCCTAGTGCTACTGTTTTCCCTAGTAGCTAATATAGCTATCATCGTTGCAATATTAAGGTAACAATTTGTTTATTAATTACCTATTGTTTTATTTATCAACCTTTTATATAGAATTTCAATTTATTTCATTTCAATTTATTTATTTCAATTAATGTATACATTACAAACTATAAAGAATTTCATTCGTTTTTTTAATAGATTTATATTATCCACTGACACTTCGTGATGGAATTGCATTTTTAATTTATTATTAGATTAAAACCAATATTTTTAGCTTTTCCACTTTTTTATTTGACCAGCGACCGGGTTTCGTCGTTACCGACATCATCAGACTGGTGAGAGGCTTTACAAATTTGTATGTTATATATAAAAGAAGGCAGGAGTTGATAACCATGATTTGATATAATTTTATGAGAAATTAATTTAATTTTAGTGAATTTAAGTATTGTATGATATTTTAAATATTTTTTTATAAAGGTTTTTTGTATTGAAAGCACGATTTTATATAAAGTTAAAATAGATTTGTATTTTTTGTAAATGAATTTAAATTATGTAACGAGGTATCAGGAAATGCTGGTTGACGGCTCCTTCCACTAAGCTGTGGTTGTCCGGGGGGAGTCCGAAGTTCTCTGAAATGTAAATTTCCCGGCAGTCATTTCTTATCGACAAGACATTAAGGCATCTATTGTTTCTTTTTTAATGGGTAAAGTAAGGGAGAATGAATGTGTGTTACTTGATCATTTAATATGTCTTTATTATGACAATTTTTTAATCTATTTATTTCCAAAATTTCGAGCCTATCTAATTTTTTACCTTTACTACATTTGTGTAAGATTTTTACATTAAAATTTTTATCGAAATCATGATTTGACTCTATCAAGTGGTTTGCAAAAGTGGAGTTTTCTTTTTTATTTCTCCAACTTTGGACATGTTCGTTTATTCTTATTTTAAACGATCGTCCTGTTTGCCCCACGTATTCAGCACTGCATGATCCACAACTTAATAAATATGAGCCTGAATTTGTTTCTTTTTCCCTTTTATCTTTATTATTAATTAGTATCTTCCCCAGATTTGAATTATTATAAAAGGCTATGGAACATTCATCTTTGTTCGCTAGTTTTCCGATTCTGTTGCTACTATCCCCTATAAAAGATAATTTAGCCCATTTTTTAACTACTTTTGAAGTCTCTGTAATGAGAGCAATATTACATAGCTCAGAGCATAGTTCAGAGAACTTCGGACTCCCCCCGGACAACCACAGCTTAGTGGAAGGAGCCGTCAACCAGCATTTCCTGATACCTCGTTACATAATTTAAATTCATTTACAAAAAATACAAATCTATTTTAACTTTATATAAAATCGTGCTTTCAATACAAAAAACCTTTATAAAAAAATATTTAAAATATCATACAATACTTAAATTCACTAAAATTAAATTAATTTCTCATAAAATTATATCAAATCATGGTTATCAACTCCTGCCTTCTTTTATATATAACATACAAATTTGTAAAGCCTCTCACCAGTCTGATGATGTCGGTAACGACGAAACCCGGTCGCTGGTCAAATAAAAAAGTGGAAAAGCTAAAAATATTGGTTTTAATCTAATAATAAATTAAAGAATTTCATTCGTTTACATTAAAATAAAATATATGCAAGAAATATTGCTAAAGGTATAGAAGAATCCCGCTTCGGAAAACTCCTTCAGACACATGGAACATATCAATATCCAGTGAGATATTGTTCAACATAGCGGTAGCTCTTCCTGCAAGCATAACCATCGGCAGGTTGGTCCTGTGTATAGGAATGTAAAACAATCGATGTCGACGCTGTCTTAGGTATCTATCGGGAACATACAGACCAATGCTCCGGATAATTTCAGGATTATCGATCATACCGCGCAACAATCGATAAAAATGCGTAATCAAATACACATATACAGGTATATGTACGTTAGCGGGCTTATTGCAGTGAAGCAATATCTTCCAACCAACCAAAAACGTAATGGAACTTGTAAATTAGCAGAGACGATCATAAATACTTGTGAGATTCCGATATGTGTCGGGTTGTGGTCCCGTAGTTAGTATCGCAGACTCTTGAGTAAGAATTTCTAGGTTCGAATCCACTCAACTACAATTTGATACCTATTTTTATTGATGAGCCGCTTAGGCTCACAGAAATAGTATGAAGTTGAAGTAATTTTGTAAATAATGAAAACACAAATTTTTCTCTTTTATAACAAAAATTCCATCTAAGTAGACTTCGTCTTAAAAAAAACTAAATAACTAACCATCACTCTGCAGGGGTAGGCAGAGAGAATAGAACGCCACACCAACCTTAATATTCACATGATTAAGTATTTGAAATACTTGATTATGGGTAGTTTCCCTCGGCCTCCCTCTGCTTCTTTTATCAACCACAATCGCCTCATAAATTTGTTTTAGTATTCTATCTTCACTCATTCACATGCCCAAACCATCTCAACACACCTTTCTTAATTTTATCGATAATGCTTATATCAGACTTTGTCCATGTTGAGACATCAATAAAAAAATAGTAAATGAATCAGCAAATCAAGTTAAATTTAGATGAATGTAAAATATTGGGTATATTATTCTCCAACAAAATACTCTAGTTAAAATGCGGAAATCAAATCTGATCAGTAAAGCGAGAAGCAATTTGTTTCGTATACATTATACATCTACGGTATACTATTGTCTAATTGACGAGATGTCGTTTGATTCATAAATATTGATGATGCTGTACGAATATTTCCAATCATTCTCTGACTCATACTTGCGAGACGTTTAAGTTGATTTTCTTAGAACAAATCGCCCACTCCTTTCAAGAACGTCATAAATAAAAAATCGTCAATATTCATTTGTGCATGTTTTCCGAATGCCCAGAAAATTTACTATATCCCAGCAAAAGAGGCAAATTTTTAACTTAATATTTACCCGCTACAGGGCAGAATGTGTTGTTTTTGCATTTTGAAGAAAAGGAATTGTTTAATTATTTTTTTAAATATACTAAATATTTTTCAAATGAAGAAAAAACCATCAGGTTTTACCTAAAAAGATCTGCTGCACAGTAAAAAGTTCAATATGTGGCTTGATATTTATTTATAATACATGGTATTATATTTTTAAACATTAAAAACGCTCTCCTGAAAAATCAAGTTTTTTGATTTATGACGTTCTTGAAAGAAGTGAGCAAAATCAGAAAATTATGATGCATATTGTCGTTTATAAAAATCCCACACAGCATTGACACCATTTGGTAGGATTCGAAACCGGTAATCTTTACCTAAAATAGCCATTGTTGTACGAAGAACACGAATAGTTTTAAGATGAGAGTCTGCGACGTAATCATCACGTACCTACCCCAAAGGTTTTTTTTCTCATAATTTAGCATAAAAATTCATTAATTGATTCGGCTGTCACTTTGTGGTAAATTCAATCCATTTTTAAATAATGTTTTACTTAGTAAATACCTTTATTTCTTAAAATCTACTGTGACACGTGTTTCGATGCATTCCGCATCATTTTCAAACACCGTTTACGGTGTTTGAAAAATAAATATCAAGCCACTTATTCAACTTTTTACTGTGCAACAGATCTTTTTAGGTAAAACCTGATTTTTTTTCCATTTAAAAAATATTTAGTTCATTAAAAAAAATTAAACAATACATTTTTTTCAAAATACTAAAACAACACTTTCTGCCAAGGCAAAAGAGGCATATTTTTTACTTAATATTTACCCGCTACAAGTAGCGGGTAAATATTAAGTAAAAAATATACCTCTTTTGCTGGGATGGAGCACATTTTCTAGACATTCCGAAAACATGCACAAGTGAAAATTTACGATTTTTTTATTTATGACGTTCTTTAAAGGAGTGAGCGATATGTTGAACGATCCACGAGTGAAAATTCAAACTTTTGGACAGTTTATATATTGTGACCTGTTGATGATCTTTAGTTTTTGAAACTATTAGTATTCACATAAATATACTCAAAAGTGGTCAAATTAGTGTTTTATTGTAATATTCAAATCATCATATCATTATACAAAGTCAACACCAATTCTATAAAATTAATTAAATACGCATAATCTTGCGTTTCATGTATATTTTTAAAAGAATGCCTAAAGGTATTATAAAAAAAACCCAAATAACAAATTGAAATAAAGAGTATGGTTATTTTTTCATTTATTTTTTTAACTAAAAATTGGTTATAGTAATATTATAATAATAATATTATAATTCAGACCAATTTAAATATATGAGAATAAAAAAAAATTAAGAGGGAATTAAAAAATATCTGATTTTAAATAAACTCGTGTTTTCGATAACGTTTAATTAAAAAAATCGATGCAGGTTCTTTGGGCTTTATTTTTTAAATATAAATAACGCGTAGAATATTCATATTTTATTTATTGCCATGCATTTTTGAGAATATCTTTTTATCAATTGAAATTTGCGACAGGGTCAATATAGTTGACCCATTAATTAATTAATTAGTTACCAACACCTCAGCACTGTGTTCGTTCGTTGGGATAGTTACATATTGTACAAACGTATCTACAAAATATGTTCTAGAGTATATTTGTCTGGATGAAAACTAAGCAATTATTAAGTTCCAAGAAAACTAAGTTTTAAATACAAAATAAAGTTTACAACATTTTGAGTATGTCCAAATACTTGTTCACAAAATCTGGATTATCTCCAATTACAGGAGTTATTTTCGTATTATTTTTTGACATCTCATCAAAGATGAAGAAGAATATTGTAGTCTGGGCATTTACGGGGCTGACGACCGTCATATGCCGGTTTAAGTGATTAATTTACACACGTGTAACATTCACCAATTCTACCCATTATTGACAACCACACTATTCAAATTCTTGGAAGTTCTATATATATGAACCATTTTAGAAACCTTGTTCTTGAATCACTAGCTTCTTTACATCTCACCAATAGATGTCTCTAGTGAAGTTCTGTCGATCATATTGATATATTATTTTGAGAAATAAAAATGCTTTGTTTTTTGATCCACTCACATTTTTACTAACAACCAACTAGTTTCGGCAACAACCTGTTGCCCTCTTAAGTCATAAATTAAACCCTGAAGAGGGCAACAGGTTGTTGCCGAAAGTAGTTGGTTGTTAATAAAAATGTGAGTGGATCAAAAAATAAAGTATTATGTCTCAAAATAATATAATACTTATTTATTCTTTTATATTTTAAATAAATATATTTGATTTATTTTAATAACAGCCGGACAGTGACTGGATTCAATACTCCTATACACCAAATGCAAAACATCGGTAATCATTTTGTGGACCATATCGACATCTGGAATATGTAACTTCCTAACTATAAATAAAAAATAATAACAATATTTCAAGCTAATGCATAATTCCTTGTTTTTTTATGTTCATCCTTGTTTAGATAAATACTTTTATTTATTAAATATTTAGAAACCTTGTTCTTGAATCACTAGAACTCTCTATTGAAGTTCTAGTGATTCAAGAACAAGGTTTCTAAATTGGTTCATGTATATATATGTATATAGAACTTCCAAGAATTTGAGTAGTGTGGTTGTGAATAATGGGTAGAATTGGTGAATATTACACATGTGTAAATTGATCACTTAAACCAGCCTATGACGGTCGTCAGCCCCGTAAATGCCCTGACTTCCATATTCTTCTTCATCTTTAATGAGACGTGAAAAAATTATATGAAAATAACTCCTGTAATTGGTGATAATCCAGATTTTGTGAACAAGTATTTGGACACACTCAAAATGTTGTAAATTCTTTTCGAACCAATAATATACTTAAAAAGAGAAAACATATTATTTTATCATAAAATATAGGTACATGTAATATATTATGTACAAATTGTCTACGGCCATTAATAAAGGGAAAAAATATTGGGACAAACTCTCTTCTTAATGTCTTAAAATCATTGTTTTGCCCATGTACAAATATAATACTTACATAATGGATACTTGCCTATTTATAATTCTCACTTGCTCTCGCCAATTATAATGTAAGAAAAGGACCTATGATCTTCTGGAAATTAACGTAACAATTACTCAACAATCACAATTATATTTGCCAGTATTATTTATCACGATAGGTAGCTAGGCAAATCTCTTAGATGTTGTTTTTAGAATCACGCTATAAAATTTAATTACCTTTAATCAATTATTTGATACACCTAATGTACGTAGATATACAATATATATAAATATTTATATATATATATATATATATATATATATATATATATATATATATATATATATATATATATATATATATATATATATAATATATATATATATATATATATATATATATAAATAAATATTTATATACTGTATATTACTGTCCCACTTCTTAACAGAAATTTGTTTAGAGCGTGTTTATCTGCCGTGCTGGAGGTCCCGGGTTCGATTCCCAAGGGGGTCAAATATATTTTGAAAGTATTTTTTAATACAATATTTATTTAATAATACCATGAAGTGCAGTGCCGCTCACTTATTCATGCTTCATGTATTTAAGGATCAAAATAACACTTTTTCCGTTATGCACCACAGGGTAAGAATAACGGTTAGAAGAAGAAGACTATTAATAAAAATAAAATTAAAGAGTAATGAGAATGATAAATATTTTCATTCATAAATGTAAAAAGGAAAGGAACGATTTATGACGAATCTGTTTATCATAAAATAATTTAAAAGAAGCTTTTATTTATAATATCGATGTTTAAGTTATTTTACGTATTTTTTTTATCAAAAAATAACCCTTAAAATTTCGATGACGGTTGTATACTTTTTTATTATGTCAAACTAATTTTCTTGATAATTTTACTGAAATTTCAATAAGGAAAAAAATTTAAAAAATATAATTTATTCGTCAGTATATAATTTTGATATTTTTTTATTATTTATTTATTTAATATAGTTACATTTTATAGACAATTTCCATACATTTCTATTTAATACAATCTTATAATTTTAGTTGCACGAGTCTCTTCACAAAAGCGACTGAGGTCTTGTGTTTGGAGATTTTTTTCTTCTTTTTTATGATATGGTATACTGAATTTTGCTTTCTTTTTATGGTATACATATATTAAATAAAAGAAGTAAATCATCCCAATTTTTTCTCCAAATATTTACATAGGACAAGTACAACTTAAAAATGGTTTAAAAACTTGATTTTTTATCGTGGTTTTTATAAAGTTATAAATACCAATTATATCTAACTTCGTATTGATGACGCAGTGCCAACGTATTAGCCCGTAGATACTAGTTTGTATAAATGTTATGATACGAAACGTATTATTTGAACAAGAAATACGGTAGCTCCTCCGTAACAAATCCCAGCTATAAATAATGGACGATAAGAACAAGGTAAATATTAAATTGAATAAAGCAAACCTTGAATTATGTTCAGTATTTTTGTAATTACGATTGTCAAGATATGTGTTTGGAGAATGAAGATTCGTCAAAATGGGGATTTATGACACCGTATGTGAATTTGATCTTCATTGTGTACGTCTTAGATTTAAAAAAAAAGATACATTTGAAGAGATTTAAAAAAAATTGTTTTATTTTATAAACCTTCACATTTGTGTCAATGATTTTGAAAAAAAATTAAGATACATAAAAAATATGCAAACAAAAAATTATTTAAAATGTATTCTCTCGATATACACAAATATTTCAACTTAATGGTTTGGTCATGTGAATTGAATGAGTGAAGAAATGATAGTAAAACAAATTTATAAAGCGAACGTGGTTGGTAATAAAAGCATAGAAGACCTAGAAAAACTTGGAATGATCAGGTATTTCTAATACTTGAAAGTCGATCAGGAAGCGGAATAATCGGCATGAAGAGATGCACGTATGTATATGGAAGTGGCGAAGATTGTTTGTGAATACAGATTGGTGTGGGGTTCTATTCTCTATGCTTACCCTTGCGGGGAAGAGGCGTGAGGATTAGTTAGCTCTTTTCCTTCTTTTTCCATGTTTGTTCCGTAAGTAAAGCATATGGCCATATGGCCAACACGAGACGCCTCCAAGTCACTGTGTCCTTGGCTTCCTCCCAGGTCAGTCCGGCATCTCGAAGTTCCGCTGAGTATAGTCGGTGAATGGTCGTCAGCGGCCTTCCGTTGCGTTGGAAGAAGAAACATGAGGGGTTTATGGTCTCAGGTGGCATTCTAAGGACATGTCTCAACCATGTCCATCTTCTCCTCTTCAAGACTTCCAGTGTGAGTGGCTGTTGGGTTCATAGTCAGGTTTTTAATATTGTGTTTTATCTTCACCACAGGCGTAAGGAGATCCAGACGGTGACTAATTGCTTCATTGTGAACTTGGCATTTGCTGATCTGGTGTTTGTATCGGGGATTCCAGCAATCATTGCTGCCAGAGTTTCATCCCAGTGGAGTCTTGGGGAATTCACGTGCAAACTTCTTCCATATTCCCAAGTAAGTAACCAAACTCTTTCAATCAGTGTACGCAATAATTATATATTAACAACATTTTGAGTGTATCCAAATACTTGTTCACAAAATCTGGATTATCTTCAATTACAGGAGTTATTTTCTTTATTTTTTGACATCTCATCAAAGATGAAGAAGAAATAAAAATCCTGGATTTGGACCTCACATTCTAATAAAAAGATTTTCTGCCCAATAAAAAGGTTCTTTTCATCTCACCAATAGACGTCTCTATTGATTCAAGAACAATGCTTCAAAATCGGTTCACATATATATAGAACTTCCAAGAATTTTAGTAGTGTGATTGTCAATAATGGGTAGAATTGGTGAATGTTACACGTGTGTAAAGTGATAAAGTCATGACTTGAACCAGCCTATGACGGTCGTCAGCCCCATAAATGCCCAGACTTCCATATTTTTCTTCATCTTTGATGAGATGTCAAAAAATAATGTTATATATTTATATTTTGTAAAGTAAATGATGCCATACCCATATTTTTAACATTCCTATTTTGTCGCCTTACAGGAAAAAATGCACACTAATGCAATTTGCTTTTTGCGAATTCGGATTTTGGATTTTTATTTCCCGTATTTCTTCATCTCCGTTTTATAACCCTTACATAATACAGCAACAAAAAGTAGGATTATTTAGGCAAAATAATTAAAAAATATATTTTGAGTATGCGTCATTATTGTTTTGAAAAATATATTTCGGTGAAGAAGTTAAAAGACAATTAATTAACAAATTTATTTAATTTTTGACAAGTAACTTATAATTTTAATTTAACTCAAATATTTAATACCTTCTCACTAAAAATAGTATTTTTTTAAATTACCTAACGTCCAAGTGACTCTGAAATCTAGCTACGGCTTATGCAACACCGCTTATAATGTCCCTACTTGGTACACCGCTTATCATGGCTATGAAACTTATAGGCTTCAACTTTATAAGTTTCATGGCCTATGCCTACTCGTCAGTGGATTTACTCTTTATGTTGTTACTATAATTTCATGTAATTCATGAGTGAAAATTCTAGGCAAAAACACTCGCTAAAAACAGGAGGTTTTCAATTAGCCCTATATCTCTTATTTTTTATTTTCATCATTTTATTTTTACATTTTCCTATATTTTTTTTTACATAGAATACCAGGTACTTCATGGGTATAGTGTAAAAATATGAGGAAGAATTATAATATTGAAAAAAATAGGAAAACACATTTTTTGTAGGACAGTAAATGAAAAGTTGTAGTGTGTTATTTTCTGTTTCGGCAATTAATCTGAGTTAAGACATGATTAAATTCTAAATAAAACACCCTTTTTTACCACTTGAGAATTACCATATTTACTTACGACTTGTTTCGGAAGCTACAGAAAAATTCTAGAAGCATCTATAGCTTCTGAAACTAGTTTTAATAATATAATACTCAAGTGGTAAAAAAAATAAGTGTTTAATTTATAATTTTATCAGTGTTTGTAGTCTATGTAAGTTTGCCAACGAGTCATTTTCTATTTTGCAAAAATTAAAAATTATTACTTGATTTTCTCAAAATTCAGAATCTTGTATAAATACTTGTAGAGGAACGCCCATTTTAATTTAATTTTTCTTAAATTATATTTTTTAAAAAGGAAACGCTAATTCATGTTAAGTTTGCCTCTGTACCCAGTACCGGATGCAGTATTTGTAACAGGGTTCTGTAATTATTAGTGCAGATTTACTATGAAACCGGTCTGTGTTTCCTGCGCCACCTAAAAACAGGATTGATAAGGAGTGATGTGTGATGATGGATCACTCACTCTCAAACTGTACATGGATCATCCATCATTATTTATTTCAATATTAATCAAAATTAAAACTAACATCGGAAAGGAATCCAACAACTGAGCACATATACATATATAAAATAACAATAAAACAACAATATTGCACTAGATATTTATCTGTTCCATGTGACTTAAGGAGTATTCCGAAGCGGGATTCTTCTACATCTTTAACAAGAGTCTTCTTGCTCACTTTTTAATTTATGTTTTTAATTTATACGCCTTAAATGTTTGTTTGCAATGTATAGGATTATTAATTATTGAAGGAATTGAATTAAATTGAATAAAATAAATGCAGTATGAATGTTCAATCCAGGTAACATTTTACGTTATTTTTTTCTTAAAACATTGTTATTGCACTAATTTATTTTTCTTCGAAATAATTATATGGGTTTGAAAAGAAAGCAGTTATTGAATGGAAAGGATTTTAAAAAATTATAAAAATATTTTAAATATATATTTTGAAAAACAAAAAAAAATCCAATTTACATACTGGCGAGTAACCTTCTGGTGGTCGACCGATGATTGAATTATGTGTTCGGGTTGTATCCCCTTAAGCCATCCAAATGTCAGGTCGTAAGCCCTTGGATGCTCAGACTTTCATTTTCTTTCGGTTAAAAACACAAATGCTTTTATTATACTTGAGATGAATCATTTATCTTTTTTCAAATAAATGAAACGGTAGACACCCATATATAAAATTGATATATTAATAAAATCCATAGGGTGTGATAATAGAGTCTCTAAAAAAAACTCTCTAAAAAATTATAAAACTCTCCTGGATTTTATCCAATTTTTGTCATGTATTCTGTCAGTTTTGTCCGCCTCCGTAGTGTAATGGTCAGCACGCTTAGCTGCCGTTCTGTAAGTTCCGAGTTCGATTCCCAGGGGGGGTAAAAAAAATTAATGATTTTTTTTCACTGTTTTATTTATTAAATATTACCCTGGACTGGTACCCGAGGCGGAGGGCTGATCACCTTTCCTTCATATGTTAACGATCAAGATAACGTTGCGTTTATATGATGCAGTGCCCTATGCACCATTGGGGTGCGGATAAGGGTTTGAATGAATTCTGTAAATACGAGTATGTCTAAAAATCCGTTAAAATTTTTGAAAATATTAATTATTTATTCAAAAATCATATAAGCATGTATGTATGTCACAATACAGGTTGAGGGTGACTTTCATACGAAAAATCGAAAGGTGCATGAGTAATTTTTTCTAATACAAATGAAATTTTACAAAGCAAATGCCGCGTTGATTGATAATGCGTGTTGTGTAGTTGATGTTCGTTGTAGTGTGCCTGAACCAATTGTCAAATTTACTTTTAAAGTACGAGCACAAAACACGTGATTGATGGCGTCACTGTCTCCTTTGGTATTTAGTCCACTGGTTGAATTAAAATGTGTATCTGTTGAGAAGTGAAAATTTCAATAGAAAAGTGAATAATGCTTTCCAACGAAGTCCCCTCGGAGCGTTCATTTTCTGTTTCATGACCACATACCGCTCATTCCTTTCAACAACGTCATACACCAATAATCGTCAAATTTCATTTTTGTATGATATATAATTGGGTATAACTAATTTTATATTTAACATATCGCTCACTCCTCTCAAGAACGTCATAAATCAAAAAACCTGATTTTTTAGGATAACGTTTTTAAAGTTTAAAAATATGACGCAATTTATTAAAAATAAATATCAAGCGACTTATTGAACTTTTTACTGTGCAACAGATCTTTTTAGGTAAAACCTGAAGGTTTTTCGCCATTTGAAAAATATTACGTTTATTTTTTAAAAAAATTAAACAATACCTTTTCTTCAAAATGAAAAAACAACATTTTCTGCCCTGTAGCGGGTAAATATTAAGTTAAAAATATGCCGCTTTTTCTGGGATATAGTACATTTTCTGGGCATTCTGAAAACATACACAACTGAAAATTTTGATTTTTGATTTATGAGGTTTTTGAAAGGAGTGAGCGATATAACACCTCCATAGTGTAGTGGTTAGCACGTTTGACTGTCGTGCCAGAGTCTGATTTTCAGGAGGGTTAAAATAAATACATATCGCTCACTCCTTTCAACAACGTCACAAATCAAAAATCGTCAATTTGCGTGTTTTCGGAATGCCCAGAAAATGTACTATATCCCAGCAAAAGCGGCATATTTTAAATTTTATATTTACCCGCTACAGGGCAGAAAATGTTGTTTTTGCATTTTGAAGAAAAGGTATCGTTTAATTATTGTTTGAAAAATACTAAATATTTTTCAAATGGAGTAAAAACCTCCAGGTTTTACCTAAAAAGATCTGTTGCACAGTTAAAAGTTCAATAAGTGCCTCGATATTTATATTTAATACTTTTTATTATATTCTTAAACTTTAAAAACGATCTCCTGAAAAATCATTTTTTTTGATTATGACGTTGTTGAAAGGAGTGAGCGATACATGTTTCCGTTTGCCTTTTTTTCAGATTAAACTCTAACTAAAGGCCATTGTACTGATTTTCATGGACTAAACCATGTGTTTGAATTGACGAAAAGTCAATGTCTAATAGTTCCAAATAATTTTTTCTTGGTACCTACTTTCTTTTAGATCACGGGGGATTTCGAGATCGAATCGTATGATATTGTTATAAAGACGTATTGCGTAATGGTGAAAAATACATAGTTTATAAAATGATCACTAATGTAGGCCAATAATAGACCTTAAGCCCTGTAAATGCAATAAAAATACTTTTCAATATTTCCGTCGTATAAACTGATTCATCTTTGATAGTTTTCTATAAAACACAATATAAATAATTATTATATCAGAAAATTCCTGATGTAAAAAAATGCTTGAAACTTAATCATTGCATTTTTGCAAAAAAAAAATAATAAAAAATACAGATTTAAACTAGCATATCTTTTTTTTATCCTTCAAAACTATGTGTACCATATTTATATTGTAACAGATTAGCATTTGCCCAGTCCAATTTCCGTTTAGTTTATTTCAATAATTTTATTTGAAAAATATATTTATCTTTTTCAAATATGTTAAAATAAATCAAATAAAATAAACTGAAATTGGACTGGGCAAACGCCAATATGTTGCAATATGGTACACATACTTCTAATACTGATAGAGAGAGGTTTGATTTATCTAAATGCAAACGCTTTTTACATACACAATGAAATTATAAAAAATAACTCACAAATTTCCTACTAAATACAATACTAGTATTTAAAAAATATTAAACTTTATAAAATTAAACAACTTTGTTTTAACCACTTTTTAATTATAAGTACACTTTAACGTACCGGTTTCGACAAGAACCTTGTCATCATCAGGGTTGATTAAATTCTAAAACATTAAAATAAACTCATAATTAATTACATTCCCTTACCAAAAACTTCCACACAATTTTTTGGTAAGGGAATGTAATTAATTATGAGTATTTTAATGTTTTTAATGTTTTAGAATTTAATTAACCCGGATGATGACAAAGTTCTTGTCGAAACCGGTAGGCTAAAGTGTACTAATAATAAAAAAGTGTTTAAAACAAATTTGTTTAATTTTATAAAATTAATTTTATAAAGTAAATATAATTATAAAATGTGCCACAAATTATCTGCGAAAAACATTCAAGTAAATATTATCATGCTTCAAATGATGGTGAAATCTTGAGTATGATTTTTCCTTTTTTTACGGGTTTTCCGGCCCTAATGAATGTGTTAGGTATTCTTCTCTCTCTCGACAGTACGCCTAGGATTCTTCGAGATGATCGAGTGTTCGCGATCACGGATCGGTACAGTTTGTAGAACGCACAAAACGTATTCATTATTCGTATTCGGGACATGCTTGTCAAGAAGTAGGCGCCGTCCCACAATTCATTGTAACGGGCCGGTCAGTGTACCACAGAACCCGAGATTTTGTACCGATGGAAAATCAACTGGGAACCTTTTCTTTACAACATTTTGAGTGTGTCCAAATACTTGTTTACAAAATCTGGATTATTTCCTCTTACAGGAGTTATTTTCTTATTATTTTTTTGACATCTCATCAAAGATGAAGAAGAATAAAGATAAATTATCTGTTCAAATTATAAGCTTAAATAATAAAAATGAAAATGGTATTTTCTGGCGTTTCTCATGTGTGTGATTGTAATCCAGGATTCGGACCTCACATACTAATATAAGAGTTTCTGCTTAGTAAAAAGCTTCTTTACATCTCACCAATAGATGTCTCTAGTGAAGTTCTAGTGATTCAAGAACAAGGTTTCTAAATTGGTTCATATTTTTGGAACTACCAAGAATTTGAGTAGTGTGGTTGTCAATAATGGGTAGAATTGGTTCCAATTCAGTTCCACACCTGCTGTCACTAAGCATTTTCATTTTTTTAATGCTTTGAAGTTTCATAGATTTTGAATGCTTTCATTGCTTCGCAAGCTGAGTGAAATGTGTGCTTTTTATTTTCTTTCATTTCCATTTAACTGATTTAGACTGAGCTCCAGCAAACCGTAGATGACTTCAACTAACGTATATTAAAAAAAATTGGGTTATATTTTAGATAATTTAAAATTTTTCTAAATTTAAAATTTTTTGTCCACCTCCGTAGTGGTCAGCATGCTCGCCTACCGTTCTGGAGGTCCCGGGTTCGATTCCCAGGGGGGTTTAATAAATATAAGTGATTTTTTCACTCTAATACTTATTCAATATTACACTGGACTGGTACCTACCTGAAGTGGAGGGCTGATCACCTTCCCTTCATGTGTAATCGATCGAGATACCACTGCGTTTATATGAAACAGTGCCCTATGCACCATTGGGGTGCGGTAAGGGATTTATTATTTA
Source organism: Brachycentrus maculatus (assembly GCF_059751285.1). NCBI lineage: Eukaryota > Metazoa > Arthropoda > Insecta > Trichoptera > Brachycentridae > Brachycentrus > Brachycentrus maculatus. The sequence goes on from NW_028281353.1 coordinate 139,951, forward strand.
TTATTATTCATTTAAAAAATTAAAAAAAAACGTAAAACAAGAAAAAGTCGGAAAATTCTTACATTAAGTACGATTTAGTAAATCCATAATATATACCTATTTTACTCGTACATTACTCATATATATGGCTCGATAAGTATATAATATTAATATGATTAAATTTAAAATTACATTTTACAAATAAGATAGGAAGTTGTGACCGCAAAACGTCATATAAGTATGTGAACATTGCACATAAATATGATGTATAGTTTTGTGTGTACCAACTATATGTATAATAATTCTTATCATTTTATGTGTTCAAATCCTTTTTTCCAAAAGCTATTTCAATATTTCGACATCTTAACATAGATGAAGAAAAATATGGATGTCTGGGTATTCACACAGCTTACAACCTGTCGTAGGGGGGTTTCAATGATCCATTCAACATTCATCATTCTAACCGTGATTGACCACCACACATCTCAAAATTTTGGTACTCATATGTATGAGTAACAAAATTTTTAGTGGTGTGGTTGTCAAAATGGGTAGAATGATAAATTTTACAGATGTATAAAGTGATCGCTTAAACCAGCCCATGTTTATAATTTTCACGTTGCTCCATGTGTGTATTTGTATCAGTATCTTTGGTTTATTTGAGTAAGCTTGTATTAAGCATAGACCCTTTTATTTAAATGTATGCAGTGTCCGTGACCTTACCGAATTATTTTACATACTAGGAAACGCCTGAAAACATGATTTTCATTTTTAATGCAGCTTATAATTTTACCAGTTATTTTATTTACAGCGTTTTGTATGTATCCAAATCATTGTTCACAAATCTGGGTTTCTTCAGTTAGGAGTTATTTGATCATGTTTACATCTCAACATAGATGAAGAATAAAATGGAAGTTTGGGTAGGTATTTAAAGAAACTTACACATGAAGCGACTAGAAAATTATATTTATTTATGTAGAGTTTTAAAAATTCGAGTGATTGACAACCGTCAATCATCGGTAAAATAGTGAATGTTACACGTGTATAACGTGATCACTTAAACCAGTATATGACAGGCCGTGAGCCATGTAAATACCCAGACTTCCATATTCTTCTTCATCTATATTGAGATGTCAAAATGTATGATACAAAGTAATGGTTTATTCTTTAAAAAATCCAAGATTTTGACGTCATCATATTATTTGTAAATTCAATATGACCTGTAACTTAATAACAATAATAAAACCCTTACCACACCCCAATGGTGCATAGGGCACTGCTTCATATAAACGCAGTGTTATCTCGATCGATTACACATGGAGGAAAGGTGATCAGCCCTCCACTTCAGGTACCAGTCCAGTGTAATATTGAATAAATATTAGAGTGAAAAAATCACTTATATTTATTAAGCCCCCCCTGGGAATCGTACCCGGGACCTCCAGAACGTTAGGCGAGCATGCTAACCATTACACTACGGAGGCGGACAAAAAACTGTAACTTAATATTAGAAAAATGTCAGACGATTAGCGATTGACATTATTGCCCATAGGAAAGAAAGTCAACCTAAAACATGCGGTAAACGAGACATAATGCATTCAGAGAGCAACACATGTGATAGTAATGATATGCATTTAGGACCAAATACGAAGTGCCACATACATAGTGCCTATGTACAAATGTGCATCATGTATGCATGTTATCTATCGCTCAATGAAAACAGTAAAGGCTTAGTTCATCATAGTGTTTCTTCCACACACGTTTACTGCAGTTTATACAAATCAAAGCCAGATAAATCATACATGTAAAAATAGAAAAAAAAACCTTTTTTTGTAGACACAAACTATAAAGTGGCCAAATAAATCATACAAGTAAAAATAAAAATTAATGATACGTACTTTTTAGTCATCTGTTCGCCTCCGTAGTGTAATGGTCAGCACGCTCGGCTACCGTTCTGGAGGTCCCGGGTTCGATTCCCAGGGGGGTCAAATAAATATAAGTGATTTTTTTCACTGTAATATTTATTCAATATTACCCTGGACTGGTCCTGAAGCGGGAGGCTGATCACCTTTCCTTCATGTGTAAACGATCAAGATAACACTGCGTTTATATAAAGCAGTGCCCTATGCACCATTGGGGTGCGGATAAGGGTTATTTTATTTTTTTTTATTTTATTGGAAGGAAGAACAACAGTTACAATATATGATACATACAGAATACAAAAAATAAAATCATGAGTACCAATTATAGTTCTTCACAACTATACATAAGAGAGGTCTATATAAAGGAAGAGACATGAGACAAGGATGGGATAAAGAGAAAAGGAGATGGCAGTGATAGGAAAGAAAGAAAAGGAAAGGACAGGGAATAGAATTACTTTTTTAGGTTTATAAGATTTCGAACAATTTAGCTTTAAATTTTAAAAGATTGGAGTAGAACATATCAAGGTCGGTACAACATTCATTAAATTTTCCACAACTTCGATAAATAAAGGAATTTTTTGTATAGTTCTTTGTTGGTGCTGGATTATAAAAGGTATGACTATGCCTATTGATTCTAATTGGACAGTGAAAAGGTATCTGCGCAAGAAGATAAGGGCTCTCAGTCATATTATTTATAACTTTATACAAAAAACATAAATCTGATATATTCCTACGTTTACTAAGTGAAGATAATTAATGGAAGGCTAAAGATTCTTCATAAGAGTTGAAACTTAAATGAAGCTTACCATCCATCATTTTTAGAAATTTATTTTGAATACGATCAAGTTGAGCTATATATATAGCGTACTCAGGGTTCCAAACGACTGAGGCGAATTCGAGGTGACTACGAACATAAGCGTTATATAAAGTTACAAGAGATGATGTATTTTTAAATGGTTTAGTGGTTCGAAAAATAAAACCTAAGTTTCTGTAGGCCTTATTAACGCAGGCTTCAATATGTGAAGAAAACAAAAGTTTCTCGTCCATTATAACACCAAGGTCTCTTAATTCAGTTTTCCTGGTCAGCCGACTATTGTTAATTTCATAATCAAACATAATTTTTTTTTTTTTTCTTGTGAACGTAATGCTAAAACATTTATTGACATTCAGAAAAAGCTGATTAAGATTACAATAAGACACTAGATTATCGAGATCGTTTTGCAACATTGAACAATCGTCTAAAGACTTGACTCGTATAAATAACTTGGTATCGTCAGCAAACATGAGAAAATTTTGATTGATATATTTGTTAATATCGTTTATGTATATTAAAAATAATAATGGGCCCAGGTGGGATCCTTGGGGAACCCCAGAAGGAATCATAATGTAATTAGAAGTAAATCCTAGAACCGCTACCGCTTGGCTTCTATTTTCAACATAAGAAATGAGCCATCTAAGAAGATCACCATGAATACCCATTTCGCGAATCTTACGAATCAAGACATTGTGATTTATTTTGTCGAAGGCCTTGGCAAAATCAGTATATATGGCGTCCACCTGGTAGCCCTCTTCCATGGCCGATAGTGTGAAATGATTGAACTCAAGCAAATTTGACTCAATCGACCTGCCTCTTAAGAATCCGTGTTGGTTCAATATAATGTCATTTCTTATTACTGGGTTGATTTTATCCGTGACAATTTTTTCCATAGTTTTTCCAAAAAGTGGAAGTTTGGATATCGGTCTATAATTACTGATATCGGATCGGTCACCACCTTTGTGGATAGGAGTAATGAGTGCTCTCTTCCACACGGAGGGAAAACATCCCTCTCTAAAAGATTGTGTATACAACTTGGAGAGCGGAATGGAAAGTTCCACAGCACAATGTTTAATAAGCAAAGGGTGAATACTGTCTGAACCAGGACCCTTATTTACATCAATATTACTAAGGTATTTAAGGACAGTAGGTCGATCAAAGTCAATTATATTCAATGAAGTGCTTGTTTCGTTATCATTAGTTTGAGGAGGCGCCATACATGATGTACTGCCAGAAGAGTCAGGTACAAAAACGGACTTAAAATAATCGTTAAATTGATTTGATATGGATAAACCGTCACAGGAAGATACATTGTTTAAATGCATTGACGACGGTAGATTAGAGTTGTTACATCTTTTGTATTTAGAAAATGACCACAAAATTTTTGGGTTTGTTTTCAAGGTTTCTTCCACACTTTCAATATATTTTTCGTAACATATTTTATGAACGGTTTTTTGACGAGATCTTAAGAGGGAAAAAGTTTGAAAATCTTCAACTTGTTTAAATTTCTTCCATTTTTTATGGAATTTAGATTTTTCTTTCAATATCTTTATTAGGGCTTTGCTATACCAAGGGGGGTATTGATTAGGGCTAAAAACTATTTTTTTAGGGACACGTAATTCAATTATATTATAAATAATGTTATAGAATTTATCCGTAGAATCATTTACGTTCATATCATGGAATTCAAGATCCCAATTTACTTGAGCGAGGTCCTCTTTCATTTTGGAATAATCAGCCTTGTGGAATAGCTGGACTTCTCTTGCGTTTGGCTTCAGACATCTTGTGGGATGCAAGAATGAAAGTTGAAAGTCAATTATTAGAGATTTGTGGTGGCTGTCTTCGGGAACAATCGGATGCGTGCAATGAGATGTAAGGCAGTGGATAAAATTAGTCATAACGAGATCTAAAATCCTATTAAGTCTGTTGCGTTCATTATTAAATTGTAGTAAACCGTGTAAAGCTAAGAATTCCACAAGTAGTCTACTAGTATCCGAATCATAATTTGTAGGTGAGAGTGAATTACTACCCTCATCCAAAATCCAGTCAATTTTAGGTAGGTTATAGTCACCTAGCAAAAGAAGAATATCATAAGGTTTGTCAGAAAGTGCAGTTTCTACACTGTTGAGATGCGCTACAAGACTTGAGGTATAATTACGTCCCTGAGGGTGATATGAACAGCAAATGTGGATTTTTTTATTGGAGTTAATATCAAATGAAACCCAAATATCTTCAGCTGCGGAATTCCAGACAACGTTTGATGTTGCGTTGAGTCTATTGTGAGTTGCGATTAGAACACCACCACCAAGTTTACAATTAAGATTAGCGTAGTCACGATCTCTTCTAAATACACAATATCTTGAATCAAAGAGTTCGCTATTATGAATACCATCCAATAACCAAGTTTCCGTGAAACATATAACATCATAATCACTATTCAAAATATTTAGTTGGCATTCGTGAGTTTTCCCTCGAAGCCCGCGTGAATTTTGATAGTAAATTTTTAGGTCACTCGCGCCTGTGAAGAAAAGCAAGGTAAATACAAAACAATAATATACGCAAAGTCGATGAAATCTTTGACGCTGGAAATGTAAAATATTGATGAATTAGGTGAGTAATTCCATTTTGACTCTATATCAAAACAGAATAACTTTACAGAAATAAATTTAGTTATGAAAAGAATGAGACTGAGCACCCAAATTAACATTAAAATAAGTGTAATGGTAAAAAGTAAATGGGTTGCAGGGTGTAAGAAAGGGAAGCTTGTGTGAGAGGGAAGGAAGTGTATAGGATAGATAGGAATTTGCAATGCTATTACAATAATTGAGGCGAATAGTAATACATAATAAAAAGCTATTAAAAAGAAATACAGAAATTTAGTGATCACGAAATATTTTTTTAATTTCGTCTTCGGAAGATATTTTAAAAAATGGAGAAGTGTCGTTCTTTCTTGCAAATACTTCACCATTTTTTTCCCAAATATACTTAAAATTTGCTTTTTGAGCTGCATCCCTGCACCTCCTCAACAACTGTTTATTGAAGAGGGTAAGATGATTATTTATATAAATTTTGCCAGAACCTGGGAGCCCCAGTTCGGCGTAAGATAGGCCCTTTTTTTTACGGCTTGAAGTGACCAGTTGATATTTCGTTTTCGATTCTTTAATTCTAACGATCAAGTTTTTAGGCTTACTTGAGGGTTGGAATTTTCTCACTCGGTGTGAAGACTCAATATCAGAAGCTTTGACTTCAATATTTAATGCGCCGCATATTTTAAATGCGATTTCCATCGGATCCTCTTTGGTTGATTCTGGAAACCCGGATATTTCTATATTGTTAGAACGCAGAAATTGTTCCCGACGATTCTCATCCCGTTCTATACGTGATAATCTGGCGTCACATCTTTCTTCAACGTGGGCCAATCTTGCTTTAAGTTCTTGGTTTTCAAACTCGACGGCTGAGATTCTATCGCTGACTTCCGTTACCTTCGTTAGGATATCCATATACATTTGTTGAAAGATATTAATTTTGTTTAAAATGTCTTCCCTATTTCTCTCCGCCATCTCGGCCATCTTCTGGACTTCCAATTGGAGGACAGATATAGCGTTGCTTATCTCAGCCGATAATGGCTGCGGAGACTGAGGAGCTGAGGATGCTGGAGAGCCTTTTTCTGAGATCTTTAATTTAGAAATTTTGGGTGGCATTTTAATTTTCAATTTGCTTGCGAGTATTTATTTATTTAATTACGAATATATATATATTTTTTAAATTTCTTATTTACAATTGTATGTCAAATACTTGAAAGCAGTTAGGTTAAGAGTGGAAATAATCGGCGGGTATGTATGAGGAGATGAATGAACGTAGAAGAGGCGAATAATGTTCGCAAAGACAGAGTGGCGCGGCGTTCTATTATCTCTGCCTACTCCTGCGTGAAGCGGCGTGATGGTTAGATAGTAACAAAGATGCTAGCTGTCAAACTCGGTATTGCTGCCATCTGTAGTCGGCTAGTCCAAGCTAACTGTAACCCTCGTAACTATAGACATTTCACTTTATACTAGTGACCTCTGTATGTAAGTAGAGAAAGCACTTATCTGTCAATTTAATGTCCGTAATAATAACAGTATTTTAAAAACAGTTTTTTACCGTTGATAAAGGTTCCTTCCTTTTACTAACACTTGCACTTAAGAATCACACATAGCCGTCACGAAATATTCACACGTTTGATCGTTTTGTTCTAATTAAATGATGGGGAAACATAAACTTTACACAGGTATTTATTTGCTACTTATCCAATAATTGTCACAATTATGAATGCTTATATATATATATGCTTTATATACGTTATATATATTTATATAAGCATTCATAATATTTATATATATTATGAATGCTTATATATATATATGCTTTATATACGTTATATATATATATGCTTTTTAGTACCTACAAACAACTCGTATACTCGTATATCGTAGCCAAATAAAACGTACATGTATAAAATAAATAAATAATAAAAAAAACCCTTATCCGAAAAAAAAACCTTATCCGCACTCCATGGTGCATAGGGCACTGCGTCAAATAAACGCAGTGTTATCTTGATCGTTAACACATGAAGAACAGGTGATCAGCCTTCCGCTTCAGGTACTAGTCCAGGGTAATATTGAATCAATATTACAGTAAAAAAAATCACTTATTTATTTTACCCCCCTTGGGAATTGAACCCGGGACCTCCAGAACGGTAGCCGAGCGTGCTGACCATTACACTGCGGAGGCGGACAAAGTAAATAATAAACACTTTTAAAAAAGTATAAATGTAAACACAACTAGTTTTGAGAACTATGCATGTTCTCGAAACTAGCCGTGTTTACGTTAATAATCTCAAAAGTGTTCTTAGAGAAGTGTTTTATTTTCATATACATACAATAAATGTATATATGAAATGAATATGTATATTTGAATGTATCTATGTATTATGAAAAAAAAAAAAAATATATATATATATATATATATATATATATATATATATATATATATATATATATATATATATATATATTTAAATCAATATATTTTTCCATCTATTTTTGTCCGCCTCCGTAGTGTAATGGCCAGCACGCTCGGCTACCGTTCTGTAGGTCCTGGATTAATAAGTGATTTTTTCACTGTAATATTTATTTAATATTACCCTGGACTGGTACCTGAAGCGGGGGGCTGATCACCTTTCCTTCATGTGTAAACGATCAAGATAACACTGCGTTTATATGAAGCAGTGCCCTATGCACCATTTGGGTGCGGATAAGGGTTTTATTATTATTATTATTATATTTTTCCATCAAATAAATACCGAATCGATAATAATATGATAACAATGAGTTATGAGAAATAAAACAACATAATAAATATTCAAAATTTATCTGAAAATTCTTTATTGTATCATTTTCTGCTATAAAATCATTTTCTGGCTGTATGATTCAATTAAACAAAAGAAAAAACACACTAATTTTTATTTCGCATTTCGCACCGTTTTTGCGAAATTTATCCTCCGTTGTGGCTGTAATTTACAACCGCAAGAATGATAATAATTATTTTGTGCGGTTAGTTGAACTAGATCTTCAAAGAAACACGCAATTTTCCATATATATATTTAAAAAAAAATGCATATTTGATAAACTTATCATTCCTTGGTAAATATTAAACCCACGCAAAATTCTTACAATCTCATCATCGTTCGTAATTCAGTGGCTAGAACGCTCGATGGACACGCGTAGGTTCCAGGTATGACTTCCGCTCGGGCCTTTGTAGTAATCATATTTTTTTAAGGAAAAAATTATAAGGAAATCGTAAGAATAATTTCACCGCCTTCTATACTCACAATCCAGTGAAATTCAGTGACCAAGGTTGATATATTTATCTTCTTCTTCTTCTTCTAACCCTTATCCGTACCCCACTGGTGCATAGGGTACTACATCATATAAACGCAGTGTTATCTTGATCGTTAACACAAAGTTATTATTTATGTAATAAAATAATAACTATAATATTCTCAATATTATTAATATTTAAAGCATTTACTTTGTGGTTAGTCATTTTACTTATTTATTTTTTTACAAAAATGTTAATAAAATTAGTATATAACCACTCACCGAGATTTTTACGTCTACTGGTTTCGAGACGTACCCGTCTCTTCGTCAGGACCATCACGACACGACCTGTCATCACGACACGGACATAGTTTTTATATTTAGACGATACTTTGATACTCCGATTTATACGATACTTGATAGTTATATTACGTGTAAGATTAAAAAAAGTAATGTCCTGACCCGGAGGTTCTACGTTCGACCCTATTCTGCCACAACTTGATTCCTAAATGTAAACAAAAGTTAAATAATAGAATAATCCTAAACTAACCAACCATCACGCCACTTCCTCGCAGGGGTAGGCAGAGAGGTTAAAACGACACACCATTGTGTATTTGCTAACATTCCTCGCCTCCTGCATTCATGCTTTTCCTCATATACATATTTTCCTATTATTCCGACATTTGACATGTCTGCTTTCAAGTAAGTTTTTGTAGTATTTGATTATATCATGTTTTCCACGGACTTCCTCTGCTTCTATTTCCAACTACGCCCGCCTCATAGATTTGTTTTACCGTTCTTTCTTCACTCATCGTTACAGATGTCCAAATCATTTCAACACGCCTTTCTTAACTTTATAGGTAATGTATAAGTTCAATTAAAATATGTATTTGTATAGGTGTGTCTTAATACCCCAAGATTTCTTTTTTAACTTTAAAAAATATCAAAAGATTGGATAATAATTATTACTATAAAAATATAACAATAACTGCTTGCATCTGTGACGCAAATGTATGGAAAGTGCAAAATGGGACCTTTTTCAAAATTAAGCGCTATTTCAAGTGATAAAATGAAAAGATTCGTTACCCAAAAATGTTATGAATTAACCCGTAATCTACCAAGAATTCATTGAAAATCCTTTTAAAGTGGAAAAAACAGAACTTAAAAAGAAAATGGATTTTCAGTTCGACGATTTTCAAGATAAATGGATTAAAATATCCTTTTGAGTTAGCGATTTCGGTCTGACTGCGTCGCTAGTATATCAGGATTTGTGGAAAATACGATTTGCGGATACCTTGAGAAAGTTAGACTGGCCTATTCGGCTACCATCTGTGACTATAACTGTAAAATCTAATCAAATCAAATCAAATTGCATGCGTCAATAAAACGCGTAATCAGTTATCAGTTCTCGGTATGCCCAACGCCGGATTTAGTGCTTGCTCACTTATTAAAAAGGGACGAGAATGTTCCTATAAGTTTATAAATTGATAGTCTTATTTGAGAACTAATTATCTGAGCATAATGGTTCTCAAGAAAAAAGTGTTTGAAATAAAAATATGACAATTTCTACTCATCCCGTAAATGTCACAACTCATTGAATTTAACAAGTAGATATTTTATGTGTGTAGCGCTATCTATTGAAAAAAATATTTAACAATTTATAAAACATAATATCGTTGCTATTAGCCAATAGATGGCATTAGCATTTTATTGCCAAATTCCATTATATAATGTGATAAATCATTTTTATAAGTATGACTTATAAAAACAGTATTACTTCAAAAACACTTATTTAATCTATTTTGTATTTTAAAAGCATTGATAACTTCGTGGTATGGTAATAAAACACTCCTTATTATACATTGTTTACTTTGTGTAATACCACTTTTATAAACACTTATTTGTGACTTCTGGTTTCGGAAAATTATTACAAATTTACATTTGTATAAAAACAAAATTTTTGAATGAGAGAAAGACGACAAAATTATTTACTTTTACTTTCAATTGTCTCCCATGTGTATCATTATTAATATGATTTTTTTCTTTCAGTTTGTCTGCGGTTCCGTTTTACTATGGACACTGACTGGAATAAGTGTCGATCGCGTCCTATGTCTCACGGTGTCTTCATTTTCCTCTGGACTTACTAGATGCACAGTCATCATATCAAGTATCTTAACTTGGTTCTTCGCCCTCATCCTCCATGTTCCTGTCGCCATATTCTTCAGGGAACAAGTCATTCAACAAAACTCAACAACGATGTCAAGAAGTTTGCCTCAAACTGTTACTACGGATGTTACAATATGTACGCTCGTATTCCCTCCTGCATCGATCAACTACGCCTTGATATTCACAATTCCTACTATAGTTGTCAGTTGCCTTATACCGATAGCGATACTTATAGTAAACTATCGGAGAATTTTTACTAAACTTGAAGAAATTCAAAGGAGGCTTGAAGAAAAAGCCGGTTGCACGGATTTATCTGGAAGCCGATTAAGGCAAAGTGTTCAAAGTTTAGCTAATAACCTTTTGCCCGGTTTATTATCTCAACGATCAGTTTCTGAGGTGCACAGACCACCTTTGATGAGACTGGCTTCAAGCGGAGGTGTTCAAAGACTTACGAAGCACAGAAAAGCAATCAAGCTGTTGTATTTGAATGTTTTGGCTGTGTTGCTCATGTGGCTGCCAATGCCTATAGTGATGGTGCTCATTTATGTGGACGGGCACAGGTGGGATGAAAACTTTTTCCTCAGCGTTACTGATTTCATAACTTGCGTTAGTTTGACTTTGTTAAATACTGTCGTCAATCCGATACTGTACGGTTTTTTAACGGAAAACTTTAAGAAGAATTTCCCAATTTCGGATTGGTTGGAGAAAAAAATCTGGCATAGAGTCACTGTGGAAATAGACAATCAAAATGCCAACAGCAGTGCCAAAAGTGTATCACGGACTCCTCAACTTACACCCCAACTGTGAACTATTGATTGTTTGTTATACTGTACATATTTTATATTGTTTCTTTTAGTATCCATATTGTTTCAAAACTTTGTTATATGACTACTTAGCATAATTTGTATTTCAGATAGATGTCTCTCCTAATTTTTTTTATGTGTCCGTGATTTTAACTACTTTGTCCTTTCAAAACTTGCCCAGCTTTGGTCTACCGCACTTCCAATTAGGGAGTGAGAAATTTTAATATTGTTGGCTTGTTAGTTTATCTACCTGATTTTGTATTTTTATTATCACTTTGTTTGTGTATATATATGTGTTTAATAAGTGTTATGGTGCATTTATTTGTGATTTAAGACTGTAATATTTATTTAAGATTATCCTGGACTTGTACCTGAAAGGCAGGATTGATCACTTTGCCTTTGTGTAAATAACAATCAAGATAACACTGCATAAATATGATGCAGTGTCTATGCACTTTTGAGTGCGGATAAGAGTTAGAAGAAGATATTCATAATTTGGTACTGCTTCGGAAAGGGTACACCGAAAATTTAGACCGTAACAGAAATATTTTTAATACATTTTTTATTTTCAATAAATAAATTAGTTGGGAATTGAGTGAATTCAGTAAAATATATACATTTAATGGTAATTTTCTGTTATTTTTTTTCGAGATAGAAAAAAGTGTTAATTTCGATTGCTGATATAAAAACAAAACATAAAACAAAATCTCTTTTATGGCAAGGTAGGTAACTTATTGACAATACATATACGTTGATATTGCTTCAATACTTGATTATTTTATTACTAGGCTGTGATTTGTATTTAATGAATTTGTATTTATACTTTTATATACATCAATGATATCTGTAAAATATTGTATTATCAATTTAGAAAAAATATGTCAGATTAATAATGGGGATCATCAATATTTCAATTAAAAATACTTTTTTTTCCATGTTTGGAATATATTTATTTTCAGTAAAAAAATCATTCACAAAACCCACATTTATTTATTATGCACAATGATAAAAACATGCCAAAATATAGGCTAGTCATTAGAGTTCACATAGCTAAAATTTATAAATGTTATTATTAATTTTGATTAAAATATTATATTGATTGTATCAACATTATTTTCAGTCTTTATATATTTTATGTATTTGTTTTGTAAACATTTTTCGAATAAATAAATAATCTTATAAAAGCTTTTTTCACATCAACCCACATCAAGACATAAACATTATTTTAGCCACCTACGTTTAAAGGACTAAGTCACTAAACATTTGCGAGCCTTTGAATATTACAAATGATTAATAAAGAATATTTTATATGATAATTTACATTAACACAATGCAAAGCACTGTGGCTAGGATTGACAATACTTAAATAATAATAAATAGAATTTAGCAGATAATATACAGGATTTAACCTATTTTCAAAGGCTTGCTTATATAATTGAAGGTTTTTAAGGCAAGTTAAGGCTTAAAGTATCATAAAGGTGTCTATTCCTTGTTGATTCGTTCTTATTGGTAATTTTATTGAGAATCTCTTGCTGTAATGCCGTCAATACTTTCTTAACGTTAGCATTATTCTGGGGGGTTAAAAGAAGAGCTTTTCTGACATCCAAAAGGCTTTCGTTAGCTTTGTCGAGGGCCAAATACGCTTTAGACCGGGCGTAGTAGCATTCGTATGAATCCTGGCGGAGTGAAATGGCCTGAGCAGCCAAATCCACAGATTCCACAAATTCCTGCAAAGAGAAAGAAAATAAATACATCAATCATTTATATTTTTCAATATTTATGAAGCAGTTTGTTTCGCAGTTACTCACATAATAATTAAGTTTAAAGAGACTTTATCCTTTATCATATTTTAATTATATTGTTGACAGTTTTTGAAGACATCACCTTCATCCTCAAGGCTAATTTAGACTTAAAAAATGAGACTGTGAAAGTGATATTAAAAAAAGATAAAGAAGGACTTCTCCTTCGAGAAGGAGAATATGTACGAGTCCCTCAAGTTACAGAATATATAAATATATACGTATTTCGGAATTTTGTGCCTTGCAAATGCCTTGTGAAATACGTGAGTATGAAGTTAGTGGGAAGTATTATAATAAATACTTGATATTAATTTCATACTTTAAGTTTCCTTTTGCATCTTGACTGATTGAGCAAGAAATTTGTCTTGAGTTGTGTGAAAGTACAGATGTGTTCCGGGGACAGCACAGTTCCCGTTGCAATCGGGTCATTTATGATGTGGTTGATCTTCTTCAGGGCATATTGGTAGCGAGTCGAGGCGTCTGCCAGGCGGCCCTTTCTATAAAGCACATTTCCATCTTCCAGTAGCTTATTGAGTAGTATCAAACTGAAAAAAAAGGATTGAATCGTATTACTTTTTTAAGTTTAAAGAAAAAAAAACTTTAATTTTGCTAGTAAGATGTGTTTCAAATAATAAGCTATCTACATTACTATGTTTTTCAAATGTAATAAAAGAGTGTTTGATGGCTATGCGACACTAATGGATTTGAGCCAGATGTGTCAGATGCAACAAATTTGACTGGGCAATCTGATGCCATACCCAAAGGAAACCTAACCTTTAACCCTTATTATTATTTTGTGAAGAATAAAGAACGAACCATATAATTTCACAGTAGCCCTTGAGGTAGTATTTTAGGAAAAAGGCGCTACATAAATTATTTAATATTATTATTTCTCTTACTATTATTATTTGAGTTTCCAATGTATTCAACTCGTGACATGAATTGTAAAATCATTAATTTGTCTACAAATGGCCTCTACAAATTGTATTTAAAGTAGACGAAAAAGTTAAAATAGCTTACAGCATTTCTGGTTTTCCCGCCGCGCTTGCCCATGTAGTAGGGCCCAATTTAGCACCTCTTTTCAGGAAACAATGGACCACCTGAAAAAGATAATAATAAAGTCAATTGTCAATAAGTGAAACTCATTAACTGCCGAAAGCCAGATCTCGTACAAGTGCAGAATTTTGCGTATTTAGCGTTAGACCGGAGCGCTGCACATGGTCAGGATAACATTTTGTGGTAGATCAGGGGCTCTACTATATGTGTGATTATATTTGCTATGTTTTATGCATGGTTTAAAACATATTGTTTGCGGGAAAAGCTTTAAAGCATCTTTTACATACTGCTGGTAGAGAGCGGGATTTGCTTGTAAGCGTTCTATTTGCTTACTTTTGGTAGAGCGTGATAGACATGAAAAAATAATGTAGAGATCAGAGTTGGGTTTGCGGCTACTTATGATAAGGTTACTTGTGATTAGTATCTATCCTAATTAGTATACTAATAAGGGTCGAGTTTGATGAAAACACCTCCTGACAATGTGTTAATGAGAGGCAATATATGTGAATGTTAACACTATCATATTTCCTTATGGTTCCAAATTTTTACAATATAATTTAGGTAGAAAGTGGTTCATTCTTATATCTACTATTCGAACTTAGTCATAATATTTTCAAATTTCGGTATCTATAATTATTTCCACAAATGTAATATTTTTTGTGGTATTAACATTAATATAATTTTATTAAAATTAAACACTTTAATATACCACATTAATGAGTTTTATTTATATTTACGACTAGTTTCGAAAACGACAGATGTTTTCATCTTCTGGTACAAATTAAGTCGTAAATATAAATAAAACTCATTAAAGTGGTATATTCAAGTGTTTAATTTTAATAAAATAATCATGTCATTCCACAAAGTTAATGCCGAATCAATAAATAATATAACATTAACATCATTCAACACACTTCGGACTGATGTTTTTTTCACCTGCGGACCG
The DNA here is from genome assembly GCF_059751285.1 of Brachycentrus maculatus. Classification (NCBI taxonomy): domain Eukaryota; kingdom Metazoa; phylum Arthropoda; class Insecta; order Trichoptera; family Brachycentridae; genus Brachycentrus; species Brachycentrus maculatus. The sequence goes on from NW_028281353.1 coordinate 155,288, forward strand.
CTGGCGACGGGATTTAATAATTAAACACATATAGTTTAGACCTTGACAAAGAGATTGGTACATAATACTCATATAAAAACAATATTTGAATAAAATCGCAGACATTTACCTGAATGTTCTTATGTTCTATAGCCATGTCAAGGGGCCTCTTTCCTTCAAGATCCACCCACTCAATCTTGGCTCCTTTCTCCAGAAGAGTCTCTACGATGTTGGGATGTCCCCCGCAGGCCAAGCAGAGAGGAGTCCTGCCCACTGAATCGGCCAGGGAGATGGAAGCTCCCCTCTCTAGCAGGGAGACTACGCATCCTAATCTTCCACGCAGGCATGCCCACCCAATTGCTGACACTCCATTAGAATCGGTGGCATTTACTTCGGCACCTATTGCAACAAAAATCATGGTTCAATTACTGAAATGGTAATAAAGAATTCAATACCACTTATAAACAGACAATTCAACCTCCGCCAAACCTACTTTTGTACCCAGGTATAACTCCTGATGGAGTCAATCAGTCAATCAGTCAATATCTTGTCTAACTCAAAAGTGGCGAATTCACAAATCTGGGTTTTCTCCACTTCTGAGTTATTTTTACATTTTAACATCTCAACATATTCATGTTCATCTGAAGAAGAGTACAGTGGAACCTCTCATAATAAGTAATTCGCATAACAAGCAAAAAAAAGTGAAAATGTTCCTTAACGAGCAACATTTCACGTAACAAGTTACAGAGAAATGGCAAGTCCCTTTTTCACAACATTCACTTGTGAACCGGGAGCCAGAGAGTGTTGTCTAATGTAATTTTGAAACAGTACCTGAAGAGTCTACAGTCAACGAGATTGTGTCATTGGCCAATATCATGTGACACAAAGTGGATAACGACGATATTGAAGAGCTTATGAAAGAGCACAGCCAAGAGCTGACCAATTATTATTACACCATGATTATTGTATAAAAACATATCCATAGACACACACTGTTTACCATTTTAGAGGTTGGAAAGTTTGCATTTAAATTCAGAGAATTTAAATTCACAGGTTCCTATGTTACAATTCTGAGACACGATGGCAGCTGGTCACAAAGCAAGCCACAACAGTGACCAAAAATCTAAGTAGGATCCTTCCCGTTACACTGGGTTAACAATTTAGAATTAGAAAGTTGTCAGAGTGTAACTCACCATGCTCAAGGAGAATTTCAACCACATTAGGGTGGCCCTCGGCTGAGGCGATGATCAGAGGGTTTTTGTTGAGATTTGTGAATGTGGCTCCCGCTTGTAACAGCCTTTCCACTATGATGTTGTGTCCCCCTCTAGCAGCCAAGCATAGAGGATCCATTCCACGCTGGTTGGACTTGTGCAGATCTGCTTCTCGTTGTATGAGGGCATCCACGACAGCTAGACAGAAGCTGCCAGAGCCGCACGCGGCGGTCAAGGCGGTCTCCCCGGTGATACTGCATATTGAATCCACCTGGAAATCAACAATTAATATGAAATCTTGGATATCACAACCAATTTGACTTGTCGGGGAGATAGGTTTTGTGGACAAAACTGTATCTGGGGAGTGAGTTTTTATAACTCTCCGTATCATTCATCGTTCATTTTGTGAAATACCACTATAAAAAACACTACTTCGTGACTACCGGTATCGAAATAATCATTTATCAGGTCAAATGAGGACTAAAATGAAATTAATAAGGTCTGACATTTATACAAAATTTAAATATGAGAATGAGAAAGAAGATAAGTTAGTATTCTTTCTATTATTAAATTTTTTTAAATTATTTTATATCATAGTAATATAAAATCTATAAGCAACATATTTTCTTTAGTAAAAAAAAAAAAAATTACATTATAAAACGAGATTTATAAAAAAATTTATCTATATTTTATTTCATGGCCTTTCTTTGACAGCGTCAATACAATGATGTCCAACAAACTATGTTTTGAGTAAAATGTAATGGGTAAACAGAAAAACAATCTGATGTGAAGTTTAAGTGTTTTACCACAGTTGACAGTACAAGTGTTGTTGTAGAAATAAATGTCACTGGGCTTTAGTTACAAGCGCAGCCGTACTTGACGTACGGGAAAATTTTTGTCTGGACGACATACTCGGGAAGGTTAATCTGCTGAAATGAAAATAAATATGGAAGAGTCATAGTAAAAAATGATCATGATGCTTGGTCATGTATTAAGGAAAATTTAAAGCTTTCTCACTGCTGTATTTAGATAACAATAGAATTCTTTGCCATATGTTGTCAAGATGTAAAAACCACATCATATAATAAGCTGGAATAAAGCTTTCTTTAAATATCAATAATAAACTCAAATTATGTATATATTCAAAAGAGTTGTATTACAAACCTCTAATTCTGCAATATCCAGTAGGTACTCCACGATATTGAGATGCCCAGCTTGTGCCGCACCCACGAGAGCATGTTGGGCTCCAAGGTTTTCTTCAGCTTCCTTTTTCTGCTCATTACAGCCCAACAAGTATGCTACTGTTGTGCCAAAACCATTCCGGGCAGCGTGAACTAAAGCTGTTTGACCAGTCTGATCAATATCACCGAGACTTGCGCCTAAAACAAAAAAAAATGACTATTTTAAATAGTGCTTTGGTAGTGGTGTATCACATGATTGATTACATGTAAGTGTAGTGATTGTTCTGTAGAAGAGATGGATACATATCAAAATGGATGGGTTAAAATCTCAGTGAGTGGCTATGTACTATCAAAAATAATACTTTGTTAAAACAATATGGAGGATGGTTACAAACAAAAATTATTAACTGTTTATATTATTTACATCATTTATGATATTTAAAAATATATGGTGGAATTACAGTATATTTTTTAAATAATCACCTGCAGCAACGAGCGTTCTGGCGACATCAGTATAACCCTTCTGGCATGCCATGATGAGGGCTGTGCAACCTTGCGAGTTAGTGAGAGATACATTAGCTCCAAACTCTAATAACATTCCAACCATTGACAATATCCCTTGATAAGCATAAATGCAAAGCAAAGGCGAATTGCCCATGTATTCAGTTATGTAGTCCGGTGATCCGCCAGCTAGCAGCATCAATCTCGACACCTTGACATTTGGATTGTAGATATTCCTCAAAGTCGAAATGGCCTGGCTCACATTGGAAGAACTTTCCGAGACCCATTCGGCTTGTAAATCTCTAGAGCAAGTTCCTGGTGATGCGGCACCCATATTTCTATATAGATGAGCTTTCAGTATGTGATGTCCTAGCTCCATAGTTTTTTCAGCATCTAGGGGCGATTGGACTCTCGATAGTCTAAATGCTATCGCAGAGTGACCTGATCTCAGATCACACAAAAACTTGTTACTCTCCCCGTCATCTCTTCTTATTAACCACTCTCTGAACGAAGGGTGGAAGAACATGTAGGTGCTGTCTATCCGTTTTACGAGAAATCCCGATAGTGTTGAAAACCTTTGCAAGAATTCTTCCCATGGTAAAAAGTTATTTACCAATAACGAATTTACCGAGTAATAAATTTCTCCTAATGTCAAAGGATATAAAGCTGATAAGCATACGCTCAATATGTGTGTTACCTTATCAAATGATTGCACCGTGGGAAATTTAAGATTAAATTGAAGTAAAAATATTTGCGCCAATGATACTGGAAGGACCTTGTAGTTTGAGGATTTGACGACCAAATTGCCTTTTTCTATCAAGTCAAGAATCAGCTTGACAAATAAAAATGATCCTTGCGCTAATTGTAGGACATAGTGCGAAAATTTATACAGTGAGCTAGTGATTCCATCTTGTTTTCCCAGAACAGATCTTACATTGCTTTGAATAGAGGTATTGGATTGTAATCTTAAATTAATATATTCCAGCATATCTTTTTGGACGAAATCGTTTCCCTGGAACTCATCGAGGCTTAAGCGGGTGTAAGGCAGCTGTTTCGTCAATTCTATGAAAGGCGATCGTATGGTCGCAACGATTTTAAGCCACGGGGGCATATCAGGAGTATGCTTTGTAAGGAAAGACGAAATTGTATCTCCATGATCGGGCCTGTGGTATTCTGCCTCGCAGAGTCCATCTATTAAAATAATACTGTTCATTTCATCGATATTGGTATTTCTTCTCAAGGTTATGAGTGGCTCGATAATTCCACGACGGAAGGCCAAGTCGGGATCGGCTATACATTCTTTGATGGACAGGCATCCGAGCAAGTGCGGTTCCCCGAGGAGGTAATCTTTGTAAGCTTGGAGACGTGGAGCTTGGCACAGTTGAGCAGCCAGGGAGTGGACAAATTCTCCGACCAGACATGTGCAATTATTGTCAGCCTGAAAGAAAAAACAGTTTATTAATGATATACAGAAATATTTTGGTCAGAGGCAGCCAGTGACTGAAATTGTCCAGCATTTCACTTTTTTTTTCTTGTAACAAACATATAGATTGTTTTGGAAACTTCTTTAAAAACGGTTGCTTTCTTAAGATGTTTCTTGATAGATGAATCAATTACAGGAAAAAATACCTATAAAACATACTTAGTTTTCTGCTTCATTATGTTCTGTTTTAGCTAAATTGACATTTATTGCAATATTTTCAGGTCTATTAATTTTTAAATAACCTTTTTTAGATAGTTCAAGGTAGCAATAACGTTGTACATTACTTATATTAATGCATTGTTTGTGCATCACAGATTATGTTTTGCATATCTCCTGGCAGTGTGCTGGCAATGCACGAAGATGTATTGTCTTCACTGTTCTAATGCATGATTTGCCCCCACGAGCCTAGTTTGTCTCACTCATGTCACTGTCCCAAAGAATGGAAAGATTCTCATATCATAATGGTATAGACTTATGTGCAAACTAAAATATGTACAGTAACCATTTACGCTTGCACGGGAGTACAGGAGATAGTTTGATAATAATTCTAAACCTTTCCCTTTACAAAAAATATTGGATGTTAAAACTGAAATATAATGTTGGTAAATTTAATTCTCTGAGTACAAGTCATCGCACAAATGCACTTACTAAGAAACAGTTTTGGTATGTTTAGTGTGATAGTAGTTTATAGTTTTATATTTACCTGACAAAAATGATAAGCAACAACTTGCGAAGCCAAATCCATAATATTTCTCGTTTCACAGTCCGGTGTTATGTCACTAGTAATGTCTGACAGATCTCTGACTTGCTCGTATATTGAATCTTTCTTTCTTCCAAAGCAAGAGTATTCAACCAGCTGAAGGATGATCGCTGTCTTGCCAGTACCTGGCTCACCAGATATAATAATACCAGGAGATGATGAGTTGATGATATCTTGCATATCATTTATAAGCCATTGCCTACCGACAAACAAGGGATCCCGTTCGGGGAGTGGAACTTCAAAGAAAAGTGGCCTTAATGTTAGATGCGGAGTCGGCGGGTAAACTGTAAACAGAAAAATATTATTTTAACCTGTCCATGCACCCCAACTGTGGGGCCATAAAATACCAGGTAGATAGCGTGTGGCCCCACATTTGGGGCAAAGTGATTATTTAACAAATAATTCCAAATTATGTCGGATTTGGACTACCAATACCATCTATTGATCATACAACACAATCAAATAATTTTTTGGCTAATTACATGTTTTATCCACTATGCAAATTATGTTTTAAATCGTCATTAGTACGTTGCTTGCGAGAAACGCTTAAAAGCATATTTTACATACTGTTTGTTGATTGAGAGCATGAGATGTTTGTACTCGTAAGCGTTCGATTTGCTCACTTTTGGTAGAGCGAGAGACGCCAAAAATATTGTATGGATCGAAATTTAGTTTGCGGATACTTGTGATTAGGTTACATGTTATATGTACACAATCCTAATTAGTATATTAATTAGGGTCAGGGTAGATGGAAAAAATCGCGAAACTACTCAAGATGTTAATCTGAGATACAAATTGACTCTATGAATGTAAGTTCTAGTGTTCGTGAGGACAATTTCTCTTCTAAACCATATCTGCTCCTTATGTGGACCATAAAGATTTCGCAAACTATCTCCAGACCCTTATGTCAGCTGCCAGCTCCCATGCATCCTCCCAAGTCAGTTCCGTGTCCCAAAGTTCAGACGAGAACTGCCGACGGATTGTCAGCAGTGGACGTCTCAGACGTTGGGAACCTGATGTAAAAGAAGCAAGCTTGATAGCGGCTCTCGGGAGGCATGCAAAGTACATGGCCTAGCCAACTGAATTGCGTTTTCTTGGCGACAGTTGTGGTTATGGGTTGCTGAGTTGTACGGAGTATTTCCTTGCTTTAAACAAAGCCAAACCACCGTACACCTAAAATTCTTCGCAGGCATCTATTCTCGAAGCTGAGTATAGAGCTGCTCTGGGCCCTTGTAAGGTATCAAAAGTACATTGTAAGGAGTACAGTTACTTTACTTAAACATATAAGTTAAATATAATATTTAAATGTGCATTAATTTACATTTTTTTGCATCAACAGTCGGAGTTAATCTTGTTCCCGTCCTTGCAGATCTTCTAGCGGAAGTTCGCCTGTTTTTAAAGAATCCTATGTCGTCCACTTTATTTTGGGTAGCTGAAATAGCACAAAAAGAACATTAGACTATAACATCAAAATCCACAACACCCATCTCTGTTGATGCCATTTATAGTAAATCAAAACCATTGAGAATTGGTAAAATTATAGATGCGAATGAAATATAAGTAAAATGTTTCAATTAACATATTCAAGAGATTTAAAAAAATATTTTAGGTGTTAAAGTAATCTATATATAATTACTTATAATAAATGCAAATTGACATCTCAACATGGATGATGAAACAAATGAGATTCTGGGTATTTACATGGATTACGACCTGTCATGGACTGAACAGGTCGTATACCCTGTAAATACCCAAACTTCTATGTTCTTCCTGGTATATATTTGGATGTCAATACAAATAACTCTCAAGTGAACAAACCCAGATTTGTCAACAATTTTTTGATTTGTTTATGCAAAATCTTAAATTCACCGTTTTGTTTGAAATTTCTACACAACGTTGCACTCGAATATGCGCGTTTTTATATGGTTGCGTCAGGTGATTTACCTATAACAGATTTTTAAATGGCAGCGCCATCTGTTGAACGTAAGTAGTGCCTAAACAATGCTCATGGCAGACAGCGTGTTTCTTGACAGCTGCTAATTGCGAAATTGATAATTTTATTATGAGAAATGTGTGCCATATGTTCTTTCTTTTCCATTTAACCAGACTGAGCGACAGCAACGCGTGGTCGGGTACAGCTAGCAACAACTAACAATGGTATATGGCACTTACCTGTGACAGAATGTCTTCGACTTATTGGACTAGATGAACAGTTGCTGTTGCCTGATAAAGACATCGACATGAGAGATCCTATTGAATCCGATGTTGGCTCCTTGCTGTGCGTCATAACGCTCACATCGGCCTCTGAAGATCCAGTAAGAGTGGAAACCTGCGAACATCCAGTTTCTCTTATAGACTTTAACTTATTTATTTATTTAAACTTCATGTACAGAAAAGAAATAAGTATATTGGCGGTCTTATTGCCAAAAAGCAATACTGTATCTTCCCACCAACAATATCATATCATTGCAACTCTTATTAAGGCCCAGTATTCGTCAAGTAGTAGCTTAATTTTTTTTAAGCCCTGGTAACATTGACGTATTTGAAGTTTTTGCTTAAAATACCGTTTATGTATTAAAAAAAAACAGTTTTTCTTAAAAATAAATATGCTGTTTTGAAAAGGAAAGAGTTATTGAGAACACGGTTTGAAATTAAAAATTATAAAAACAAATTGAAAAATTAATTTTTATCATTTTCAAAATCATTAAAAAATATCATTATAAATTATTCTAAAAAAAGGTCAAATTTCAGTGTATGATATTTTCTAAACAAAAATTGCGCTCGGAAACATGTCCGATCACTAGCCTGGTCGTTTGCGTTCTGATTTTGAACGCTCAAGATCTCAGCCTCAAGAGCCATGAAATAGTTATTGTCAATTTTGAGAACAATCAACATGAGAACAAAACTTACCGGACTAGTGTTGTTTGAAGCCAAGGTATGGGCATCCAGACTAGCCAGCGAGGTACAGCTATCTCGAGCAGAGGATTTGTGTTTCTGCTTTTTGTTCCTATTTCCATCGCCCAAAAGGAGTCCCAGCCGCATGTAAATATCGTTTTGGTTCCCCTTTCTGTTTTCGCTCAACCCCAAAGGCTTTATATTACCACCCTCGTCATCTGAAAGATCAAAGTAAAAACGTCAAAGCATACAATTATGTAATACGACATTAAACTGCATCACCTGATCAGCATTTAGGTCATTGGTTGTAATTAAAACCATTATTCATGGTAAAGATGTATTGGTATTGTCTTATGACCTCATGGTTTTCTAGTACCACTAGGAATGTGACCTATCTACTCGACGAATAATCATCTCAAATTACATTGCACAGTCTAAGAGTAACTTATGTAACATCCAATGCGGTCGAAGTGTAAAATAACTACTAAAAAAATGCAAAAATAACGCTAACACAAACTCTCACAGTTAACCAAGAAGCACGAACGTGATTATTGAAAAAAATGTTATAATAATAGTAGAAGGCGATCAGGATAATAAAAATAAGTGCTCCTACATCAAAATATTATGCGCAGGTGTGCAGAAAATCCTTCTAGTCTCAAAGCGAGTAAACAAAACGATCTATCATACAACAAACATTCGACAAGACAAGCAATCTATTACAACAGCAACAAAAAAACATTAATATTTAATATCTAAAACAAACAAAAATCATCATGTGAAGAGTAAAGTAGTAAATAAAGAAAACAATGCGGGTGAGTAGAAAAAAAGTTGGGTGTGAGGTTCATTTCATAAATGGTAGGTGGACATTTCAAAAGTGGTTAAAATAAACAAAGGGTAAAACAATGCATGTAATGAAGATTCTCCTGCCTGTAGCCAACTGGTTGAGGCCTTGGGATACTGAAGTGTTGGCTGACCAGAGGGATCTGATCTTGTTGAAGACCAACGATGGCCAAGTACCGGAGTTGCGTTGGTTCTCCACCTGTTGAGCTGCTTGCCCTGTATCGTGGCCTTCGACCAAATTTTAAAATACTCACACATTAATATTTAACACTCAGTTTACGGAATCGCAAAGGTAGCTGATAATGAATTGAATCAATTTATAAAGGCCTATTTTTTGCGAAATGAGATCACGTCTTTTTAACACCTTGATACATATAAAAGTAGCAACCGAGAGATACGTGCATTATTAATACGATACATTTCATTAACGCACAGTGTAAGATTAAATTATTATGTACACATCGTCGCTTGTATGCACTTCAAGTGCGAATTAATTATTATAATAATCTCGTAATAAGTAGTGGATTCCAGAAGTTAAACGCAATTTAAATGCGTTAAAATTAAAGTGCCACTAAAGCCAGTTGATCGTAATTATTCAAACTTTCAAGTACGTCCAGTTAAACGACTAAAGGCGTATTCTTGTCTCTAGGTATTTACAGTGATTAAAAATGATCATTGCAATCTGAGCGAGTATCAAAAGTGTTGGAGCAAATTATAATTATCAACACTTGATCATTTGACAAGATAAAACATTGACTTCCGAGATAATCAATCGCAGATTTATACAATCGGTTATGTATAAGAAGGATTCGTTCAATAATTCCATCTTTTTATATTATTCGAAATGGAAAAAGGCAATTGATTCCGCAGAATGCAGACGCATCTTGATCGTACACTGGTAGAGCTATCCTCGGAGTCCTTCGAGATGAGGTCGGATAAGAAGTGGGTTTGTCGCAGGTGATAGAGCGAGAATGGCGTGTGGGAGTAACATTCGCGAGTGTGGGCTGGCTATAATGGCGCGCAATCCACTCGGTGCGTAAGGAGAATGCACGATCGAGGCAGAGTAGGCAGATAGCGTTTACGCAATTTCCATGCAAATTTGCCTCGTCTCGGCGGGAGACTCGTTCATTAATGGATGCGAAATTGAAAAACTGGCCCGGTTTGAATTAATGCATTCAAATGATCGGCGCATATATTACGGTACCCAAACTAAGCGCCCGTGCCATTAAATTTGGTTTATTATGACCCGCAAACACCGGTAGATATAGGCCTCCGCTGAATTATGCACTCACGGCAAAAAGAAGAGCCCAGATACGATAAAAACAATCCGAGTTCGGAATAACTACAGAGGCAGGTTTTGGATCGTAAATCAAAAAAAGTGAAAGGTGTAATCAAAAATAATTCGGAGGTACGTATGATGAGTCATAAAGTATACAGTACTCGTTTTGGAGAATTTTGGACATTGGCAAAAGCCAGATGATGTATCACATACTCGTTTACACGTAAGTATACTGGAAATAGTCGTAAATTGACAAGCGTGGGTTATGCCAAAACGGGGTCGGTTTGAATTCAGGTTTGAATATTGCGGAAATCTATGCAACAACTGGCCTACCTGATAAAGGAGGGTGGTTCTCGTTGTGACCATTGCGGGAGGCGCGGTATCCAAAGGAGCTTCTTAGGGCTTTCGGGCTGAGGAAGAACCTTCTTCTGGTGTGTGGCGGGGTGGGGCAGCTCTGAACCATCGGGGCCGGTTGTTTCGGAGGCTTCGGTAACCTTTGAAAAAAAATAGGTGCGCGATTGTTAATCATTACTTAATAGTTCAATATAACTGTAAGGACTTGACATTTAAGCTAATTTGAATAAAAATCTGTTCACTTTAACTAAGACAAGGTGAGAATCATGTGCTAAATATTTTGTTACTATTTATCAGACACTGGATTATTTATCCAACGGATGACATTTAACTATTAAAGGTGTCTCATCTTGAAATGAAACATCTTTCGTTTATACGAAAGAAGATGGAAGTCTGAGTATCTGAGAATATATTTTATAATATGTGAACAAATTCGTAAAATTAATCTCGCCTGTGTTCGATTGGAATAACGCCATATATATTTTTCAAATTTCTCAAGTGATGAGCTATACTTCCAAATCTATGAACTAACAGCATTTAAAAGGAATCCACCAGGATCGCGCCTTTACAAGTTTTGAAAATTGATGCAATATGGATGTTCATAATAGGCATAATAGTCAACGTTATACAAGTGTATAAAGTGATTACTCATTACTCAAATTACTCGCTCGTACTAACACTGTATTTGCTGTAGGACGTTATAGAACTACATAGAACTAGAAGTTTCAAAAGACAGCTTGGTAGATATGTTTCTACAGAAAAGACAGCTGTACATAAAACACACTATCCTCTCACTCCTCGACAGACGTAATTAATTTGCTGGCAATGCCTTGCCTCTCTGGACCATGTTTTATGTATATCATCTAAATACCTTTCTTTATTATAAGATTTGATTTCTTTTAATAAAATACCTGCTGGGAGAATGGGATCCCCTGAGCGACTGCACGAAGACTTCTCCTCTTCTATACCCCTTGGATGGTTCGTGTATTTCCACTTGAGTCAGAGATCTACTGTCTGGTGTTCCGTACGATCTGCTGTCTGGGGTCTGGAGTCCGCTGTCGATGGATCTGTTTTCTGGTAACTGGTAGCCGCGAGGGGGGTTGATGTTGGTCTGACCAGTTCCGCACAGTGGACACGCTTCGTTCCTGAACATGCAGGTGAAGCAACGCTCGTGGCCGCAAGTGTCGATCAATTTCCTCTTTTTACCCTTGTCGAACGGCATACTGCAGCTCGGGCAGCTTACTCCCCCAGTCTCGTTTTCCAGAAGCTGTCTAATGGCTGCCAGGTCTGAAAAGAAAAGAAAATATTTATTATTATTTATTAAATCACTAGATTATTCAATTGTAGTCATACTTAACAAAATTCTCTACTGAGAGACCACTATTAGCCAAAATTCCGAATCTATCAAAATTACATACATACGAAAGAAATCCAACAGCAGTGCATATATATGTACATCTTTCAAAAATTAATACTATATGGATGTTGTCCGCCTCTAAATTGAAGTGGTTACCATGTTTGGCTACCATCCTGGAGATCCCAGGTTCGATTCCCAGGGGGTGAAATAAACATGTGTTTTTTTCACTCTAATATTTACTTAGTACATATTACCCTGGACAGGTACCCTAGAAAAGTATAAGACTGATCACCATGCCTTTATATAATCAACGATCAAATTATCGCGTCAATTGAACGCAGTGCCCTATGCACCCCTGTGTGCGGATGAAGATAAGAAGATAAAAAAAAGAACGACATGCAATAGTGGTCAGAATGGAGGATATTACACAAGTGTATAATAAGCTCACCAAATGCCAGGTCGTAGGCCTTGGGATGTTCAGACTTCCATCTTCTTTCGTATAAAAACGATAGATAATTCATCTCAAGTTGAGAGATTAGATACTCATTCAAATCTCTCAACAGCTTCCACTGCAATTATTATTTATCTAGATATTATTCCGACTACCAACGGTCAAGTTATGTTTCCCATGAAACTATTATTCTATAAATACTTCGGTTTAATCGTCCTACCTAGAAGCAAGGACCATTAAAGTAATGTGTTTCAGATATTATATGTTTCATATTATTATACTGGAATTAAGGAAGGCGGCAAATGATTTAATTATGGCTATTTATTTCATATCTTGCGTTGATGAAGACTTTGCAGCGTAATTGGGGAAGTACGGAGGTGATAAACAGTTACTGGGTCTACCGTTATATATTACACACGTTCAATCATTCATAAAACTTTATATAATATGTGTCGCCTACTTTCAAAATCTGCCAGATCTTATTTTATAAGATTTTAAAATAAATACTCTATCGGATTGCCAATTGTGGGTTTTTTTGTTTAAAATATTTTATACTTTAAAAATCCTGATAACAAATATTTAAAAACAGCGTGAATTTCAAATTCCGCTATATATTATACATGAAACTTCTGACGCAAATCAGCCAATCAGAAAGCGGGGATAGGTCAAAAACTAAGATGACGTCATTCTTGCTTTGTGTCTCGTGTTTTTTTTAATGCTGAAAAATTTTTTAAAAAAAGGGAAAATTCTCTATTGCATAATATTTTATCAAAAGATAGACACATCTTTTAAACATAAATGTTGCCCGGAGAATTTCGCATTTTTTGTAAAATCGACTTACATGGATCTGGCGAATTTTGAAAGTAAGCGACACATATAACATCAGATTAAGAAAAGATTTTAATTGGTAGGTCATCATAGATGAAGTGTATTGAGATGGGAATTAAGTCGTTTAAGGCGTCTTCTAGTACTTAAAATAATTTGAATTTTTTTTACGTACATTGTATGAAGGTTTCTGATAACTTAATAATTTTAATCACAGATATAGACGAAGTTTTACTCGGATAACGTTGTTGATATTTTCAAATTAAAGCATATACGAGTACATACAAAAAAAAGTAATATAATTGTCCTATTATGAGTGGAATAAAACAACAGCTATATAGTATTTTTTCCAATTTTAATTTGTTCGACCAGTGATCGGGTTTCGTCTTACCGACATCTTTAGACCGTTGGAATCTTAAACGAAATTCTATGTTACAAATACAACAAAGCAGGGGTTGAAAACCATGTTATACTGTCTAGTTTTTATACTATTTTGAGAATTGTAATAAAAATTACATACAAAATATGATAAGGGTTTTCAGGTAGGATTTTATAACAATTTTACTAAACATATAATAAAGTTATTTAAAAATAATATCCTAAGGCAAGATTTATGTGATTTTCAGCTCTAAAATCTTCTCCATATTTTATGTGTTAAATAAACACTACTTAAATTCAATTAATATAAATTCTTATTATCAGAAAAGTTATATAAAATCATAGTTTTCGCTACGCTCCCAACAGGCTGATGATGTCAGTAACGATGAAACCCGGTCACAAGTCGAATAAAATAAATGTAGAAAAAACTGAACACTTATTGTTTTATTATACGAAATGCAGATCCACCAAGAAATGTCAGTACAAATGTTAAATCTAATTATGGGCAGAAATGTGAATGCTACACGGTATACATATGACCTAAACTGGCCAATGACAGGTAGCAATCCCCGCAAATGCCAAAATGTTCATATTACCATCTATGTTGAGATATCACTTTAAATCTTGGCATGAATGACTCCTAAGTAGAGCAGATCCATCATTTATAAAAATAAAAAAAACATTTCGTAGCCGTAGGTACAGGAGAAAATGACCAACTAACAAAACGTAAAATGTTCAGGAGGGCCATTTAAGTCACTTTTGCTTGGGAAAAAAATAATCACCAATGCAGTTGGTCATTTTTAACAAGTCAATATATTATACTTCCAAGTTTAAAATCCTTTGGGACTTTTTTCAGGGCAATATTAAGCTAGTAAGATATCAAATAGTCAATGATCACGTTTTTGTAAAAAAAAATGCACTTGGTCACTTTCTCCTGTGTGACTACGATTTGTTTTTGTAATATTGCGTATTTCAAAAGTTCATATTATTAATCAACTTGTTTCGGCCTAACAAAAAGCGGTAGAATTTATAAATATTCAAAAAATGTAATCCATCATATTATAAACATTGAATAGTGTTGTATTCACGAATGAATTTGCCACAATTCAAGCGCAATGACTCGTAACAGGTGACCGCATGTATTTTTGAAAAATAAGCTTTCGGAGCTTAAAATACCCACATCCGGCAGAAACCACAAGGGTTGCAATTCGCGTACAATACCCCTGCCTCCGGCTCAAAGTCAGTGGCTTAGATATCAAAGAAATAATAAAACTGCCCGCAATATTGGGTAAATGGTGAAATTGTGAAATACGGTCCATTAGGATGCGGTAGGAAGCGGAGTTTCAAGCGTCTTGCCAAACTGCTGGCGATACCATATACGTCCGCACAGGTATTAACCCTTTAACTACCAAACAAGAAAAAAGAATGTGTACCTACAACAAACCAATTTTGTTTCCGCGAAAAGTTAGTTGTGTAAAGCTGTGATATTCTTCAATAAGAAACATTTTTACGTATCAGGGATATCAAATTAATGCAATAAATTGATATAATTATAATACATACATTGCATTACAAAAAATATATATTTCTTATTTCTTAATTACACGCACCCCTACACTATTTCTTTCAACACCGGATGTCAGCGATTATGTTGGCAAGTTGTTTGATCTTCAGAGTTATGTGTACGGCGTAAAAATGAGGTGAACATTAAGCAAATTATTTGTTGGTCGATTTTTTATAACGTTGCAAGCATTTAGTTACTAAAACTCCGAGAGACATTATCGTCGCGCAGAATGTCAAATTTAAAAACAGACTTGTTTAAAACATGTCACATAGTGTTCATAAACTACCGAACACATTTTAATTTTGAATTATGCATGTTTAAATCGCGGTTTCTCTGGTATACCAGTAACCCGAAAAGACTTTGTAACCAAAGGGTTAAAAGCTTGTACTTCGGCGGCCTGAGGGCGCGCATTTAAATTAAGCTCCCGGATTACGCAGACGCCGGTTCGTGTCTGTGAAATATAAATATTATAAATTATTTGTGTAGGAGTCCTTAGCCGCAGAGCGAGTGTATGCTTTTCTGTTTTAGTATTCAGCATTCGCCTCTTGTTTTGGTAACCAGCGAGCCGACAGGATCATGTTCAACGCAACATTATGACGGCGAAAATTAATTAATTATTTAACTGTTGACGACTGAGCCGGTACATTTGATTGACGAATTTTACATCTCCTCTCCCATTATACTGCAAAGATAAATCTTTGACATTTTAAAAAGTAAATACATAACTCTAAACATGCGAATTCGGCATTAACTTTATGGAATAAATACGACTAGTTTCGAGAACTACTGATGTTATCATCAAGAAGTCAAAATACAAATTATTTACACACACACATAACTTTGTCGAATAAGATGTAAATTAAACATTTAAAAAAGTTGTATTTTCACCTGTTGAGAACATCTATAGTTCTCGAAACTAGTCGTGTTAACATTGATAAACTCATAACGGTGGTCTTTACAAGTGCTTATTTTTTGCATGCTATAAATGGCGTTTCCAATTTGCGTTTTTTGTTGAATAAGACTCGTGGAAACTGATATTTACTGTCTATTTCTTTCAATGTATTTTTATAACTGAAATTTAATAATTTTTTTTTTAAAAATGTATGCATGTCATATGCCATGTGAACCTTAGAAGCTTGCACACTTCATCTCAAGGTTTAGAAAATAGATAAATAATAATAATAAAAAAATAGGAAACAAAATCATCACGTGTAACATTTTGCAATTGCAGATACAACGGCAAACTACAATATAATTTGCGATACGAAAATATCCTTGGAGATTTAGCAAAATTTATACGGAACGGCACGAAAAGGTGACTTGCGTTGCATATCAATTTGAGCGCAATCTTATTGTAAACCGTTTTCGCAATAATAATAAAGTCACGATGCAATGATGTTTAGTAACCCTCTTTCCGATTATTTTATCAATATAGGTAGCACTGCAATGCATTCGAGTGCCATTATGATATTGCATGCAAAGCACACTGTACTAATGTAGTTACAATGCAGTACCTACATTGTAGGTGAAATGCATTAAATACACGTCATTTTTCCTTGCGTAATATCGCCAAGGCAAAAATCTCATTCGATCAAAAGTGCTTACTACAAAATAAGCTTATTTAAACAAGTACATTCCGCCTTATAATGTACTACTTATGACTGCTACAGTAATTTTTGAAATGGTGCTTGCAGTGCTCTTCCGGGAAGTGCTCGATATAATAAATATAATTTAAAATGTTCTTACATATTATAGAATAAAATTAAGAATGTATTTCTTCGGAATCCGGAAATCACTTTGCGGCAATATTTAACCATTTTTTTATGAAACTTTTACTCTGTTTGATGATCATATTAAATGCATTAAAATATGTACATGTCACAATAGGTTTTATAAAAGAAGAACTGGTATTTACCAAGTAAAACTAAGAAAAAATTTTTTTTTGTACGTGTGTTTTTTTCATTATTTGTATTACAAATCATATATATTTTTGTAATAACTAATATCGTTACCTGAAAATATTGATTTTTAAATAACAAATACATATTAGAATATAGACTCAAAATTTTGGGTAGGTATAAAAAAGGATTTATAACTTAAACAGCATCCTATAAAATTACATTTATGTAATAGGTTAGTTAGTTTATTTATCAAAATGTACCAACATGTTCGCGGAAACGACAACGCTATCATATATTATGATGAAAAGATAAGACACTGATAACGTATAATTTCAATTCGATTAAAAATTGTTGTGAAATTAGAGGTGGCGTGATAGTTAGTAAGTTAGTTAATTTATCGAAATGATCGATTTGATTAAAAATCGTTGTGAAATGATTACCTGATAATTTAAATCTTAAACGAAAAATCTACATATATCATCCCATTTCTTATCAATGCCCAGTATTCGTTGAATCGCGAAATAATTTTCTTTAAATCCAGGCAACATTTAAAGTAATTGTTTTTTTCTTATAACACCGTTTTCGCATTGAAAAAATAAGTTTTTCTCGGAAATAATTAATTATATACATGGTTTTGAAAAGAAAAGATTTATTAAAAGGTAAGGAGTTAAAAACATTCAAATATATTTTTTCTATATATTGTGGGTATACTGGCAAAAAACTTTAACTCTAAAATCCCTGTTATTTAAAGTTTTTACCCTGAATAACATATCTGCTATTAAACTTCAAGTTGAATTTACTTTTAAAACCACATATACATATATGACATTTCAAACGACTTAGTATATTTTGCCAGTTTATATAACGTTGAAAACTTTATAATATCCATCATTTAGTAAAAATTGCATATTTTCGAGTTAACGTTTTTTAACCCACGATATATTCTAAAAAACAAAAAAATCCAATTAACATTATTTAAAAAAACGTGCTTGAACAGACATGTGAGCCTTCCAGTGGTCTCCGGTGGAATGAATTCTGTATTTGCGAATATCCCCTTAACCCGATTATTTTTTCCATTGTATCCTAATCAAACGATTATTGTCGTGTATCTTAGAGAGAGCTAGATTTGAGTTGTTATTATAATGATTTAATTAGGTTTGAAATTTCTCCACGGAGGAGATTGGAATCGACCTAATCAAGCCGGGTCGATACTTGGGTAATAACGGAGATATTTATCGAGTGGCATCTAGAACCTATCTACGATTCGCGAGAAGTTATCATTCAGCAATATCATTCGCGACTAGAACACGGTGACTCAAAAATCATAGATTTTATTTATAATCGAATAAAAAACATTTTTTTGATATCATTATTCATTAATCGTAATGAATAGAAATGAAGCATAGAGTTGGCAAAAAAGAATGAAAGTAGATTGAATGCAGTTGAAATACGATCTCCCAGACGAATGTGTGGCACAACGATGTATGATAGATGTTCGATTGGTGATATAAGGAAAGAATGAAAGGCTACGATAAGCATTATCGATTATATTAATGGAGGTGTGTTGAGATGGTTTGGGCATATGAAGAATTAGTGAAAAAAGAACAGTAAAACAAATTTATGAGGGTAATTTAAAGTAAATAGGAGCAGAGGAAGACCGAGGAAAACTTGGCATCAACGAGTATTTCAGATACTTGAAAGTAGCTTGGTCAGGAGTCCGATTACTCGTCTCTCCAGAATATACCGAGCATTCTTCCATAGGTCTACATCTCAAACGCATTGGAATAGTACAAGTACCTACTTCATTTCTGTAACTCATTTATGCAAATGACTTGATTGATGTAACTACCAAAATGCAATACCAAACCATTCCAACAGAACTTTAAATATTTGGGAACTAAGTAGGACTTCAATAACCTTCCTATAGACATTAAAAATATTAAAGATTTTAAAATGCTTAAAAATAAATTTAATGAATCTTATATATGTATGTTAATCTAAGAAAGAAAAAATAAAAACACGAAAAAGAAAATGAAAATAAAAAAAAAAAAATTGTATTACTAACAAACATAACTAACAAGTCCCTCTCCAAGCGAAAAAGCTCAGTCTCTTTATTGAAGAGAACTGCGTTTTTAATTTTAAGATTGTAAGTAGAAATGTTTAGAAAATGAATTAAAATTATGAAAAAAAAACTTTTTTAAACATAATATTTAATAAAATAAAATTTAAAAAAAATTGGTCCGGCTAGAAGTCGCGAGGCATCGTGTAGCGTGAGGTGTAGACTGCCTTCAAGACAGTCGGATTGCAAGGGTTGGCTAGGCACGCGATCGCAGGTGCTCTGGCCGCGGGCTCGCCACGAACTAGGGCGGCAGAGAAAGCTCTCGGCCCTACACTACACCGTACGATTCTATACTAACTTATACTTCACCGTACTATTCAATACTAACTACACCATTATGCTTCGACGGGGCTATTTCAGGGGTATGCAACGTGTGGCTCGTTAAGCGATTTGTATGACTCTTTCTTTGTCAAATTCAAAATGACATTTTTACTAAAATTTTGTTTATCTCTGCAAAATAACTTTTTATTTTTATTTTTAATATATGTTAAAAATTGTGATTTATAAAAATAAATAAATAAAAAAAAAAAAAATAAAAAATTATATTGATATTATTTTTTTGACATCGATGAAGAAGGATATGGAAGTCTGGGCATTTACGGGGCTCACGACCACCATATGCTGGTTTAAGTGATCTTTAAAAAACCTTTATGTATATTATTAAATTAAATACCACTATTTCTTAAAATCTACTGTGACACAAGTTTCAATATATTCCACATCATTTTCAAACACCGTATTTTTAAAATGATGATGAAAATTATGAAAATTGTGAAAATGATGAAAATGATGCGGAATGCATCGAAACACGTGCAACAGTAGATTTTAAGAAATAGTGGTATTTACTAAGTAAAACTCAAATGAAAAATTGATAAATTTTACCACAAAGTGACTGCCGAATAAATTAATGAAATAAAAAATTTGACACCTAAAAAATCTTCAAATTATTTAAATTAAAAATAAGTAATATAAAATCAATGAAATTATTATAAATTAAACATTGGCTCTTTAAAAATTTCCAAACCGTTTTGCTATTCATGTTTGGCTCTTTTGGTCCAAAGAGTTGCCGACCCCTGGGCTAGTTCAATATGTGACAGGTGGAAAGTACGGGTAGGAGCGCTAATAGAACTGCGAGAAATGCAAACTGCTCTGTGCCATTTGCATGTATGATAATTATTTAATTCTTTCCTGAAATCAGATCACGCCAAATGATACACGAATAATCGAATACTTTGCATAAATGTACATTTTGTACATTGAGGGCAAACGAGAAATGATTTAAGGGTTTTGGAAATAATTTTACGTAGACATTCTACAATCGAATTATGTTCTAGATACTAGTAACTTTTTACATAAATAATGTGATGATGGTATGAACATATCGCTCACTCCTTTCAAGAACGTCATAAATAAATAAAAACTTGATTTTTCAGGAAAACGTTTTAAAAATTAAAAAATATAATACAATGTATTCAAAATAAATATCAAGCCACTTATTAAAATTTTTACTGTGCAACAGATTTTTTAAGGTAAAACCTGAAGGTTTTTTCTCCATTTGAAAAATATTTAGTATATTTAAAAAAAATAATTAAACATTACCTTTTCTTCAAAATGCAAAGACAACACTTTCTGCCCTGTAGCGGGTAAATATTAAGTTAATAATATGCCTACACTGTACAAAATTGAGGATTTTTGATTTATGACGTTCTTGAAAGGAGTGAGCGATATTTATATACTCTTATATGGGTAGTATTTTGACAATATATTTTTTACTCTACATGTATTAAATTTTAGGCAGTGGTGAGCATCGTTTATTATATTTATGTGATTGGTAGAATTAGTATTAGTATTATGAAGAAGAGTAACACTAAGAAAAACTTGGCAGGATTAAGTATATGAAAGACTTAAAATTGGTCAGGTCAGGAATCGGAATAATCAGCAGTATGTATGAAGAAGAGCATAAATGCGTACGAGGCGTAGATTGTTTGCAAAGACAGATTAGAGTGGAATTCTATTCTTTCTGCCTATC
The DNA here is from genome assembly GCF_059751285.1 of Brachycentrus maculatus. Classification (NCBI taxonomy): domain Eukaryota; kingdom Metazoa; phylum Arthropoda; class Insecta; order Trichoptera; family Brachycentridae; genus Brachycentrus; species Brachycentrus maculatus. The sequence goes on from NW_028281353.1 coordinate 176,395, forward strand.
CCTGCGGGTAAGCGGCGTGATGGTTAGTTAGTTAGTTTTTACGGTTGTGTCTATTAGGAAAACCGAATAATTACTGAACATGCTAAATTATAAGAATATGTATTGATGATGCTAACGGTAATACTAAGTACTTACAATGCTAATATTTTACTAAACGATTTTTCCGATATGTTGTTAGCTTAATGGACGAGACATGAAACGCATTCGAATCATACGGGCTCCATAATGTAAGTAGCACATTTATAGTCATACAGGCATGAAGGCGTAGTGGAATCTAAAAAGAATTTACTGTTATGTTAAAGTTAAAGGATTTTTTATACAAATATTCAAAAAAAAATATTTCTGTTCGTGTTCTGAAATAAACTATTACCAGAGTAAACTTTATCAATATCCCATACGTTTATTTAATATAATAATACATAATTGGTAAATGCTACCATTACGGATAACCGTTCATAAAATATTAACCGGAGAAAGCTCACGAAAGCGCAATTTACTATAAGTAAGACATTATCATGCCACAAATTGTTTTAAAATCACCATTTCATACCGAAACGCAAAAGCAGAGCGCGAGCTTTTGCCCGAAATATTTACATTTTTTTAAACAATAAATTGCGCGCATGTTAAACTGAATTGAATGCCCTTGTTTCTTAACTCCCGGCGGGTGTATTAAAAATAATAAGTCCTCGCATGTAATGACACAAAGGGTACATTCTACAGATAATTGTACTGGCAACATTTATCCGACTTGACTTTGCAACATGGCTTTGGAATAGCTACAATCAGATTCAGTCTGTCGCCTTGAGATTACATGCATTTGATTGCAGTATAACTTTCTCAGTGATATTCTATATTTTTTCATCAAGATAGCTGCGGGCATCGTGAGCTATAAAGCTAAGACAATCTAAAATGATAACAAAATAGCTACAGTCCTTCACAACTAGTTGATCATCTACCATTTTCCTTTGCAATGAACTGAATAAGAGATCAGCATGTGGTTTATAGAGATGGATTGAATTGATATCTCAACATAGATGAAGAAGGATATCGAAGTCTGGGTATTTACAAGGATTACGACCTTTCGTAGGCTAATTTATGCGATCACTTTATATTTGTGTATCATTCCTCTTTCTACCCATGATTAACAACCACTAAGATGTATTTTATTTTAAAAAACTTAATTGTTTCGCCTAGTTATGGCATTTTCAAACTAATACTAGTTTTTATGTGTTTTTTTTTAATAAAATACAACTTAGTAGACTCAAAAAACTGTGTTTGATTGAAAAATTTATTTATAAATTAAAATGGAGTTCTACAAATTAAACGCCAAATAAATGAATAAATACTTTTATTTATGCTTTAATTGAGACCTTCTTTTACTTTACATGCTAGTTTTTGGCACCATCTATTGTTTTTTTTTAATAGGAGAGGCCTTTAAGAAATGTATGTAAAATTATTCCTGAATTATTTTACATACTAAGAGACGCTCAATATAATTTTAACTATATTTTTACTACTTTACTAATTTTTAGATGGCAATTCTTCAACTTTCAAAAAATGAAAATAAAAGAATATAGAAATGACATCCATGAGATTTCCAAATGTTTTAAGAAAAACAAAAATAAACATCAAGCAATTCCAACAAAATTATGAATATTTGGGTAACAAATACTTTTAAAACCTTCCGCCTACAAAAAAAAATCGTTTAAAACTACTTTTACAAAATGCCTATTAAACATGAAAAATAAAATTATAAATAAAAATAATGATTTTTTTATTATTATATCCTTAATTATGTAAAATATGTTTGTAAATATTTAGTGCGAGTCCCTCACTAAGCACAAGAGATTGGAGTCTATGTATATTTTGGAGAGGCACAGCGTAACTAGAATGAGATATACTTATGTATTAATTTTAAATCAAACACAGATTTTTTGAGTCTACTAAGTTGTATTTTATTAACAAAAACACATAAAAAATTATATTGTGACAATTGTTTAGCCTTGTTAGGGCATTATTACAACTAAGTAGACTAAAAAAATCTGTGTTTGATTTTAAATTAATACATAAATTAAAATGGAGTTCTACAAATTAAACGCCAAATCAATAAATATAATGAGATATTTTATGAGTTGAAATGTCCAGTTAATAAATTAAAGTTAAACAGCATTTTTATTTAATTATAATAACGTTTTGGCTTCCATTTGTTATTATGATGAGTTGTTATCGACTTCCGAATACTAGAGTACAATCCGTTTATCATCCATGAATGTCTTTATATGTCTTAATGTATACAGCAATCTATTTTAACAGTTGTGAAATTAATTACAGTTAATAATTTCAATCGGTTTCATATAAATGTCACATCAATTAATTAAATGAAAATTATTAGACATTATTTGAAAGAAATAATCAATTATTTTATCCAATTTATCGTTTAATCCTACGCGAATATTACCATCAGCATCCTGCCAAATAATAAATGTATTTAAGCCATTATTTATTGAAATTCTTACTGACACTTTGATGGCAATAAGATATTGAATTATTCATTTCAACTCGGTTATTTGTTTCGGTTCGCGGGTGGCCCTATTGAGAAAGCTCGTTAATTAAAAGCTAATAAGATACAATTTACTCGGCAAAATAGCAACAAAAGATCTCGCTTTTTATATTGCAAGATGTCTTAGATGTCATTGAAGTTGTCGGTAAATAACCTTTAGGATATTCATAAAAATTGAATTAGCACCTGAAACCGGTATTGGAAAATCACAACGCGGCTATTATGCCAATACTTCTATAGCATTTGACACGTTGAATTGATTAACAAATAGTTTTTTTTCAAATACAAGTTTTTACATAACTCATTATTTTAGAGCTCAGATAATAATGATTCAAGAATGACAATATTTATTGACATTATCGGTTATAATATTTAGATCGTGCCATTTTTGAAAATATATTTTTTTAAACAATTCAAATTTAAATACGTATTTGTATTTATTAACGCCACGTTTTCCTTTAATAACATAAAATAAAAAATAAAACAAAACAAGTGACATAATGTATAAAATAATGTAGATACATTTAAATTACCTGAATAAAACAACATCTTAAAAAAGTCGTTAAATTTACTTTAATTTTATACTAGGTTTTAAACAGCCATTAAAAATGGGTAGACTATAAAAATAATTTCTGTGTATTTAGCAGTAAAAAGAAATGTTTTTAGACGTTTTTATGTGTTAACAAATACGTTGATTTAAAATAAAATAAAAAAACATAAAGATAGCGCTTTAAATATACTTATTGGAACTCAAACGAGCTTCAACTGTGTTTCTGTATATTAGGTCAGTCGCTATGGAGTTACATTCGAAATTACATTTATTAATAGTGTTTTTTTTGCAAGGTTCGAGGAGTAGTAAATAAACATTCTTGTTCATGGTGTAGGTCATGTGGCTATTTTTTAAGAAGGATTGATCTGCCCGGGGGTCGTCAACCATGGGTTGGCCGTAGAGTGCGATGTGGGGGAGTCTGGATGGTTCCATTCTCCTCACATGCGCATACCATTGTCTCCTTCGTTGCCTTCCCTACCTAACGACATCTTCGATCTCGCATTTTTCCCTGATCCTGGCGTTTCTTATTCTTATTAAATACCGCTATTTCTTAAAATCTACTGTGACACGTGTTTCGATGCATTCCGCATCATTTTCAAACACCTGATGCGGAATGCATCGAAACACGTGTCACAGTAGATTTTAAGAAATAGTGGTATTTACTAAGTAAAACATTAATTAAAAATGGATAGATTTTACCACAAAGTGACTGCCGAATCAGTTAATGAAAAAAGTTTCTTATTCCATCTAAATAGACATAAGACTTGTTGTACGAGTATATATATACATATACAACAGTATTTATAATCGAATTGAATTATCGAGATATTTTACATTGTTTCGATAGCTACAACCCTTTTGGATTTTTTTTTAAACTAAGTTAGAGGAGATTTAAATGTTAGTGTAATGGGATGCAACAGGGTTGATGTCCTAAATATCCGGATACTTATGTAGGCTGTCACTCGTGAATATAAAATAACAAAATAACTATTGGATGAACGGATTGCTATTGGACTTCTATTAAAAAAAGACATTAACGACAAAAATAAACAAATATTTATTTACATAATACAGTAGGAAAACGAGTTTTGTACAATTTATTGCAATCTGTATTGTAAATTAGCCACAGTGCCTCAAATAATAGGCAGAAACGTAAACTAGAATCGGCGATAATCCGTAATATAATACGCTCAGGAATTTCACGATTATATTATTATATTACACACAATTAATTAGCATTTAAAAACCAGTTTGAAAGAAGACCAGTTCAGTGAGGTATTGAAATAATTTAGGCATTAGGATGAGCCCAGCAAAAATACAGTATTAGAGCGCTTGTGCACAAGACGAAATTTTAGTATCCAGCAGAACTATAACGATGTTTGACAGTTTAGCGTGATCGAGTTCACGTGCACCGTGATCGCGCATCGATTGAGCGCACCGGTCCGGAGAAAGACGGACAAATGCACAAGCAAATCATCTGTTTTTTTTCATGCTACCATGGACGGTAAAAAAACCGGACAGTAAAATTCGGTGTAGTGCACAAACAAGCGCTCTTAGAGTGTTTGTGCACGTTTGTGTCGTAGTCGCTTTTATTTTTGAAAACCGGACTGCCGGACGGTGAAATTCCGGGCAGTGCACAAGCGCTCTTAGAATGAGCCCAGCCCAGCAAAAAGTCCGGTTGAAGCATTAAGGTCCCCAAATGAGCCCGCATTTCCCGATTTAGCTTATTTATTGCATCATTTAAAATCGATTAATCGATAATGCCAGATGGGTAAGAATTTCAACTGAGATAATATCAGTAATATATTATATGATTGCTATTACCGGCAAGCGGAAATATAAGTTAACGCTGGAACTAGTAGTTGACCAGCTTTCAAAGCGAATCGATCATTTTGACTCAATAATGATGTGGCTTTTGTATGTCAGTAGTGATTAAATTATTACGAACATCAAATATATTATATTTATGTGGGATATTTGATAAGTGAAAAATAATAGATGCCATTTAAAACGCTTGATTTATAATTGTAATGAAATATTCCTGGATAATTGATTTCATTAAAGACTTTTAATAATATTTGAGTCATTAACCTTTTCATAGCCGCAAATAAATTACGCCGCAGTGCTCAACAGGCCAAGTATTTTTTTGAAAAAAAAAAGTTGTCTAAAGATTTTTTTTTTGTTGTTTTTATTGAATTATAATTTACTTACCAAATATTATATCCCGCATCGATTGTTAGAGTTTTATTCTTGAAGTTAAACCAGTTTCAAATTTTCAGGGTTGTCACACTAAGTCGCACATGCAAGTTTTTATTAAATTTAATATTAACACACAACTATTATTTATCAATGGAATATTTTAAAATAATAAGAAAAACACAAAAAAATTGAGTAAAATAAAAACCCCTGGCGTTCAAAACAATCGATTAAAATAATCAATATTTCAAGTGGTTTGAGTGGTAGCCCTAATGAGTAATACGTCATCAAAAGTACTGACGAGATATCTCGTCTCTGGCCATACGGGCACTCCGCCATTTGCCGAGATATCTCGTCTCTGGCAACCATCGGGTTAACTCTGTGATTTTCCTATTTTTAACTTGACTAGTAGTACTCATGATTCAAAGAAATATTGAAAATCTTGTATGAAAACTTCAGTACACATTGCGCGCACTTTCTAAAGTCAATAATATTCACAAATTATCGAGCTAATTTTTAACTTATTTTTTGTGAAAACAAATTATCCATTTTTTTGTAGAAATCTATTGTTTTCGCCCTTACAATGTCTACTAAATTTGAAATAAAATTGAAAAAATACCTTCAGCAATTTTAGCATACAACGGTTAGTAACAAAGTTTTTTTAGAAGCCTGAAATATTGCTTCGAAGTCACTTTTTAATCATGACCTCAACAGTAGCTTAAAAGAAACAGCAAGCATTCTTTCCGCAAAGTACCAGTAACGTAAATGATAAATTAATTATGCGTATGGTTGTTTTTGCATATTTACATGTTAAATAGGTACTCGCCACAAGACAAGAAAATTTCCAGTACACTATGACATTCACTCCTAAAGACGTGGATTACATCACCCATATGCAAAATTAAATCACCAATTTAAATGTCAGGGAATCGCTGACCACAGGTGGAGCGCAGTCCTCGTTCTGATTGGAGACCCGACTCTTCGGATATGCCCTAGTTAAATACGTTCATAATTACTGGTGATGCAAATCTCGTGGGTCTTCGAGCCTTTGCGACTTGGAACCCACGGATCGCTGTTACCACAATATCATACGAACCGGATATCGTGAATTATGCGTCTCCGAAAATACACATAACACGGTAATTACACACAAAGATTTACAGCTCTCGAGAAATATTTTTCGGACAAGTGCTAAAATTTTGGACAGCGTTGGCGAGGCATGTAGCAATTATTATCATTGTTTGCGACACCATTGTTAATTTTACGATCGATAAAGCAGTGATCTTTGAAATTTTGGTCATGCGTGAAATCGTTGTGCCTTAATGAATTGAATAAAAGTATCGTCATTCTTCCTTCCCCCGCATGGTTTGATCAGTTTCGCTGATGCTTCTATCAATTTACGAGCTCTTAATAATGTAACTGCCACGGATAGTGTGGAACGTCACGGATATCTTGTTGCTAGATTTGTATTTGAAGGATATTGGTACTGTAATTTGGTACTAGTATCAAGCTCATACTTGATAACCGACAAGTATGACTCCCACTATAAGAACGCATAAATCAATTGCAAACAAATTCGTTAATAATGTCCTAATAAAACTGTAAGAACTAATTTGTTTGGAGTAGTAATAATTGTTTAAATGATCGAAACATACTTTTTTTGTTAATTGTAATTTTATTATAGAGATGTGATTTTGTGGGTAAATTTTAAATAAGGCTGATATAAGTACTATCGATAAAATTTAAAAAGTTGTGTTAAGATGGTTTGCACATGTTAATCAAATGAGTGAAGAAAGAATATTTAAACAAAATTGTGAGGCGAACGTGGTTGGTAGTGTATAATATTTTATTTTATATGGTTACGAAAATTTATTTTCTAGATATTTCTACTTACAATATAAAAATGAATAATGCAGCTCTCTCCAATAAAGAGACTGAGCTCTTGTGCTTGGAGAGGAACTTACTCTCACTATTTATTGTGTATGTTTGTTGGTAATACAATTTATTTTATTATAATAATTGTTATAATAATAATTTATGAGGCGAATGTAATTGTAAAAAGAAGCAGAGGAAGACCGAGGAAAACTTGACACAATCAAGTAAGTCAAATACTTAAAAGCGACTAGGTCAGGAGTCGTAATAATCGTCGGGTATGTATGAGGAGATGCATGAATATGGAAGAGGCGAAGAATGTTTGCAAAGACAGAGTGGTGTGGCGTTCGATATTCTCTGCCTACCCTTGCGGAGAAGAAGCGTGGTAGTTAGTTAGTTAGTTAATAATTGTTTTTTTTACTAAATTTTTTAATTTATTTATTTTTTACTGATAAACTGATCACTTACATCAGCTAATGGCGGGTTTCAAATAATATTTATGTGGCTTAATCTGGAACCGTTGGTTGACAACTCCTTCCACTGCACATTTGTACAACTTGGTAAGACGCTATGCCATTAGTGACACAGTATTTAAGGACACATCATGACGGGGTATTTGCCCCGAACTGCACAAATGTTGCACCACAGCTGCACGGATGTGAATCAGCGTTACGCAGCACATTCGAGGCAGGAAAAGACCAGTCCTATCGCTTACATTATGTCGATGCAAATCGCACGAGCCGCCCATATGGGATCATGAATGAGTGTCGGAGGCCTTCCTGCCCGCCCGCGCCGCCGCCCTACCGCGGGCTGAAGGTGGGCGGCGCCACTTGCCTCAGTACGGCTCTGAGCAGTGATGAATGTGCGCCTGTGTTTTGGCGCGTTAGATGAGATACGACGCAAGCTTTTGAATGAATTTCAAATGGCACATCCTACTGAAAATAAAAGCTGATTTTACGGTACTGACCCAGTTAAAAATAAAAAAGCTCAATTAAAAATATATATATAAAAGTATGTTCATTTGTAAATGGAAATAAAATATTATAAATCTTTAAAATCAGAATGTAGTTTAAATAGAATTTTAAGGGGAAACGCAATTATGGATATTGGAAATGTAATGTGTGTGTTTCAAAGTGACATGATCACTGACTGTCCATAAAATCTATATAAACAAAAAGATAAATGCTCTTTATAAAATTAAACAAATTTGTTTTAACCACTTTTTTATTGGTACACTTTATTCAATAAAATTTATTTTGGAGTTGATGTATTCGCTACGCAATGCTCAATAAAAACAACGTTTAGGAGTTTTTAAATCATATTTTCATATGGTGTACGGAGCGCGTGGAAGTTTTTGGTAAGGGAAGGGTAATTAATTATGATTATTTCGATGTTTTTAAAATTTAGCAGATAAACCCTGATGATGACAAGATTCATGTCAAAATCGGTTGGATAAAGTGTACCAATATTTTTTTTTAAATGTGCCACAAAGTATCTGCGAAAAACATTCACGAGATCATATTATAACATTTTGAGTGTGTCCAAATACTTGTTCACAAAATCTGGATTATCTTTAATTACAGGAGTTATTTTCATATTATTTTTTGACATCTTATCAAAGATGAAGAAGAATATGGACTATATAATAATGCCCAGACTTCCATATTCTTCTTCATCTTTGATGAGATGTCAAAAAAAGATCATATTATAGTTTAAAACACGAATTAATCTATAAAATTGACCGAATCTTGTAAATGTTCGTAGGATAATAAGGTGGGCAGTTAGTTGCCTTGTCAACTTAACAGAAAATTGTTCTATATAACCTTCGAGTAGACTGATAGCTAGAACGTTAAGCAACGATCCAGAGCAGACGCGATCAAATGCCTACAAGGACCCAGATATTGGGTTACACAATGCGACAGTCGTACTCGGACTAATTGACAATCATTCCTCTAAGAAGGAAGATCCTCATCACGTCGTTAGCTGGAGCCCTTTCACCGGGAATTAGTCCTAATACGCTGATAACCGTTTATAGCACGTAATTCTATAGAATGCTCTTTATATGTAGTACCAACTATACCCGACCACGCGTTGCTGTGACTAAGTCTGGTTAAATCAGTTCAAATCTAGAATCTTAACCACTTATATGAACTCATCATTTATGAATTTATGTTTTTATTTATTATTTCGGCATTAACTTTGTGGTTAGACATGTTACAATGATTAAAGAAAACAATTGTTTTTTCCCACTTGAGTTTTATACTAGTTTCATAGCGGTCTTGTTAGTAATTATTTTTCGGAATTTGCAAATCACATAATAGATACTAATCACTCATTTCACTCTCATAAATTAAAATTATTACTCCTTGTTCCATATAAAGGTCAAATTATGAATTATCTTGAAAATTTAGAAATCCAAAAAAAACTAAATTCTAATAATAATTTATTAAATAATATATTGTTTCAAAACTCTTCATCTTTGCTTTCCATTTTTCCTTTGTTTTCAAACTCCGCCCCTTGATTAACTCCCCCTAACTTTCCCCTCTCCTTATTTATAGAACAATTTTATATTTTATATTTTAGTTACTATACAAACCTGAATGATGGAAGTTTAACTTCTGAAACATGTAGTCTATAATAAAACTCAAGTGGTAAAAAACAAGTGTTTTCTTTATTCATTATGTATTTATGTATTAATTGTAAATTCAAGCACAGATTTTTTGAGTATACTAAATTGTAATTTATCGTTAAAAAACAAATGAAACTAATATTGTGATAATTTTTTCGCCTTGTTATGGCATTTTCAAACGAAGGTGAAGATTAAATGGACTGACGGTCCTTTATACGCAGAACCAATATATCTTTGCAAACAATCTTTGCCTCTTCCATATTCATGGATCTCCTCATACATACCAGACGATTATTCTCACAGACTCCTGACCTGACCACTTTCAAGTATTTTAAGGATTTGATCAAAATACATAAATGTTTTTTTTAAAAATTAATATATAAAAAGATAAATATAAATACCATCGTGCAGTATAATTCTGAACTCAACTCGTCAACTTTTACGCCTCAGAGCACTTCCGGATAAAAAAAAGATGGTCAATGATCCATTCTTAGGGAGATTGTTACGACATGAGTTTGTATAATATTGCTATTCGTTATGCATATAATACATTCATTAAAATAAATTTGCATAGCGAAGATAATAATTACCGAGTATACAAATGAATAAAAAAATAATAGATAGTGCTTTGAATAGAGTGATTACAAATAAAAATATGTCCATGGAAAGCTATACAGGCAGTTCACAACGGAGTGCTAGTACCGGCATTGATGTGTGGAAGCGAAACATGGACTTGTGTAAATATGGTGGAATGCAGAGTAAAAGACTGTTGAAATTTGTTCCCTCAGATGAATGTGTGCAAAAATTTTTGTATGACAGAATTAAAAATGGAGAGATTGGAAAGAATGTCATGATGAGCGCTTATGTTTGATGTTTAATTAGACAGTATAAAATGAGTTTTAGTCCCCTTGACAACTCATGTTTATAATTGCTTGTCTAAAAGCAAGTATAAATATGAGCGCGCGTGAATGCTACACACAAAGAGAACAGTATATACTAGTCTATCAACCAAAATAAAATTCATGTTTTTCAAATAGTTTTAAAAATCGCCATTTTGATTCTTCGTTATACGAGTATACTGAACGGAGTCGACGTATTGACTACGGTATCCTGAATATAAAAAAAAATGTTTGATAATATCTTAATAAGATGAAACGCGTCACATATTATCATATATTGGAAGTGTAATGGCAAAGGGGTATATCTGTCAAATTTTTAATTTCCTAAGTTTGTTCCACAAAATGTCTAAAACAGTGTATTCCATAATCTGGCAAAAGGATATAGCTGTAGTTGCAATACTTATTTAATTTTATTTAGATATGTGCATATAAAAATACATAAAACAAATGAGTTATTTAATTTCACAAGTTTGTTTATGTTCTCCTGTAAAATTTGGTCTGAGACAGATATACCCCTTTGCCTTTACACTACCGATATATGTATGTAAATAAAAGTGGAATTCAATCCAATAACCGTATTTTATTTTGGATATATTACCCAACGATATAAAAAAGTTTTAAAAAAGTTGATTAACTTTTACCTAAGTGACGGATATTATTATAATCAGGAACGGCATTTGAAGGAAATTGTCTCGTGTTTGGTGATTATGATAATCGCCTACAATGGCGTTTAACTGTCGCCGCCGGCTATGTAACGTTGAGTAGCTTCTGGTTTGCGAGTAAGAATATACGAGTATCATATTATTATACAACATGGTATTATAAAAGCTTATTACGACGCGCCAGATAAGTGCTTATGACTTACAATGTATGTTTTAAATAAATATGAAGGCTTTTTATACAAAAGACCGTCTTTTCAGGCTTCCACTGCATAATATTAAATCGTACAAAATTATTATATTTCATTCTTATTCAAAATATTTGCAGTGAATTTTGAATTTTAAAAACCTTACAGAATCAAACAACTTCAATTTTACAACATTTTGAGTGTGTCCAAATACTTGTTCACAAAATCTGGATTATCTCCAATTACATAAGTTATTTTCAAAATTTATTTTTGAAATCTCATCAAAGATGCAGAAGAATATGGAAGTCTGGGCATTTAACTTCGTTTTTAACCACATTTTTTGGTACATTTTTTTTAATCCTAACGGTTTCGACAAGAACCTTGACATCATCAGGGTTAAACATGAACATATTCTGATGATGACAAGGTTCTTGTCGAAACCGGTTAGAGAAAAACAATTACGAATAAAAAAATTGTTAAAAACAACGTAGTTTTATTTTAAAAAGTTAATAAATAATTTTAAATAAAATACTGGTCAAAAATTAGTAGTGTAGTAAGGAAATAGCGTTTATTTACAGTAGTATTATACAAATTGAACGATTAATGATAAGGAGTGTGTTATATTACCATACCACAATTTTAACAATGCTTTAATATACAAAAAATAAAAAGTTATATAAAAATGAAAAATGACGTTTTCAGGTATCTCTTACATAATATGTAAAATAATTCGGGAAGAATCTTACGTAGGTACGTTTCATGAAGGTTTCTGCTAATAAAATTTTACAATTTAAATCATAGATGTCGCCGATGAAGTAGTATACTGTCAATCTTTTCAAATGAAGCATAAATATAATCGTAATATGTTACACTGATGTAAAATTAAATTGAGAATTTGGCTGTGTGTATTGTACGCATGTAATAGTAGAAAAAAAAATCTATACCCACCGATATGCGACAAAACTCGAGAATAATTCAGTTAAAGATAATCGCTACTTTATAATCTTTACAGTTTTTTAAATGAATGTTTTGGGACGGAAATATTTCCGTTCATATTTGGGTTGTCGAATTCCTTATTCCTAGAACTTTTTTCGGAGATGGTAAGAATTTGCCATTCATTTGTTAACATTGAAGCAGAATGCGATTCGTTTGATAATCTTGAAAATTTCGCATATTTTCCCACGCTTCTGCCTTATATCCCTCGTGGTATTGAATATTCCCACGACAATTTATGTCCATTCGCTAGTAAATCATTACAACTGGTGTTATTCATACGGCGGTTTTGTTTATTAAAACAAAATAAGTGAAAATATTGGATAATTAGGATTTAATACATCAATCGGTTTTCTTTTTAATTGTAATTCATGACTTTCTATATTTCTCATTACATTTATTAGGAATCACATGGATACATTACAATATATGATATTTGACTACTATTTTTATACAGTTTAAAAATATATATATATTTAGCTCCTAAAAACACATTTTTATACTGTTTTAAAGTTATTTTTCAACTGGTTTAAAACTAACTCTAATTTTTATTTATTTATTATAATTATACCTTCAATTACATTAGGTATTACAAAACATATGAAACTGTGAAACCCTAAAATTGATTAGCAGATCCGCAAGATTTAATGAGACTTCGTTTGAGAACTGTTGTGTTCTTCCATTTTGAAGAACGAAATCAAATACCTCTTCTTTCTTGCCTTGTTTGTACCTACTAGTTAAAGATTTTACATTGTTGCAACGATGTGGTGCAGGAATGAAAACAGCTGTTTAATTATGTTCTGTTTGAATTATTTTTATTAAATGCAAAAAGGTAGCAAAGATATTTTATATTTGTTCAGCAGAATAACTGAATTTTGTTAAATAAAATAAAATATATCTTCGAAGTTAATAATTGTAAACCCATGAAACATTTTCTTTGAGGATTCATCCTGAGTAATTAGAATAACGTCAATCCAATCTTGAATGAAAAAAATGAAGAAAATGGATACAAATAGTAAGAAAGGTGTTCTTGATAGTCAAAGCTTTCAAAATAATATGTAAGGCATCTCGATAGAGCTTTCTCACGTACTTAAAACGTGACCTGTGACCAGGTAAACAGAAGGAACAGCAGATGGACGAATGACTTGTGGAAACATAGTTCCAAAAACTTCTCCCAAGATGTGGGTGAGACTAACAAATAATTCTAACGAGTCATTAATGGGACGCATTCCAATTTGTATAACAGATTCCGTGAAGGAGTTTATAATGGTCAATCAGAAATGCTGCAATGTACATAAAACGAACACCATTAGTACAAAGTAATATAATTCTAACTCTGGTAGGAAGATGTGGGTTTAATGAACTCAACAGTCAATAAAGTAGATAGTCATTTTATGATTGTGAATGTGTAAAGATACGAATCGAAAATCCCTTTTAGTAACGAAATATGATAGTGAAATAGGTCAATTTTCAAAACTATTTTTCCATCAAATCAAACAAATGTTTAAGATATAGTGTTTTCAAACCTAATCGTAAATATGTCACACGAATTAATAAGTAATCTAAGAGCTAAAATGGTGACAATTTCATTAATATGTTTGACATCACTTTGTTTTAAAATCCAATGTAAAAATATTTTGTATTTAAGTTTTATTTGATAATGCCACTATTTCTTAAAATCTATTGTGGCGCGTGTGTCAATGCTTTCCACACCATTACTTAATTAGAAAATGATGCGGAATGCATCGAAACACGTGTCACAATAGATTTTAAGAAAAGGTGTCATTTCTCAAGTAAAATTTAAATTAAAAACGGTAATAATTGATAAATATCCCTTTCCTTGCAGATCACAAAAAGAGAAAGTTATTTTTGTTATTGAAATTACAAAAATGTTGTGCAAGGATGCGCCCTTCGAAGTATTTTTTATTATATTGGAAGTCTGCGAAATAAAACATTATGCAAAATGACAGAGAAATAATTGCCTTATCCGTTCGAAAGTACCTAAGCCTTTGCCTACAGGTTTTTGGCTATTAACTTTATGGTTATACGTCCGAATAAATCACTTTTGGATGCAATATTCAGAGTAGCAATTAAAAATTGAATGCATACTTGTAATATCTCACGATATGTATTTTTTTAATACTCGGATTCTTTCGTAATAAACTTTCCTACGTGAATACGTTGTCCGTAGACGTAAAATATGAGTTTAATTTAAATTATCCACATCCCGTCAGTAGCGGTTAAAATTGTAACTTAGTTACAGATATTCAAGGCAGGTAATGATTAATGGGAAACTGTGAATAATTTGGTACGGGTAACTTTGAATTCATCAAAAATGCACTTTTGCCTTTCAGTATAACCGAAATTCCATCTTTCGAAATCAATATTTTAGACCAAAAAGTTTGATTCATACTACAGAAAATTCTTAAAATAATACAGGCCCTTATCCGCACCCAATGGTGCATAGGGCACTGCATCGCAATGTTTATTTGATCTTTTATTATATGAAGGCAAGATAGTTAACCCGGGCTTCAGGTACCAGTCTTTTGCAATATTAAATAAATATCAAAGTGAAAAAACACTTCATTTATTATGACCCCCATAGGAATCGAACCCGGAATAATGGTAAATAAATGTGCTAACTACTACACAATAAAGGTGTATACAATTAGTAATTATACATAGTCTGCGCACATTTTTTTTAGTATAAGTATTAAAATTTGGCGAATAATTTTTGTTTTTATACAAACAATAACTCTTTTCTTTTCAAAACCATACATTCATTTCGAAGAAAGACTTATATTTCCGGTACAAAAACTTGTTTTAAGGAAAAAATGCAATTACCTTAAATGTTATCTGGGTTTAAATAAAATTAAGTTGCAGGCTATCCTTATTATCCTGCCCTAATCCTTATTCATTCTGCAAAATACTAAATTATGTTTGATTTAAAGGATATCATTCTATGGTGTGACCAAAATAACTGGATTCTTCTCATATTTGTAACGATGTATAAAGCTCTATACAGTTGAAATGAGTTCTAATTCAACGTGAAACTTTTTTGTTAATAATTACTAGTTACAAAGGCGATCAATATACGCAAAACGGTGTAGCAGAAGTTATGTTTAAAATATGTAAATCTCCCGTCCAAGAATTACACACATTTCCAATAACGACTCGAGAAAGGTTGAAAGCGTTTAATATTAATTATTGGAGTCATGTGAAAATCGTTTATAATATCTTTTAATCGAATTTAAAAACACCGAAATCGAGGTACGGTCTCGTTTCCATGCTATTCAATTAATGATTACAATGAGTTTAAAAAAACCTTGTTTATAAGTTTCGTACTGTACTTATTACATTAAAACGGAAATCGATATTTATTCATAAAGGTATCATTAAATTAAATTACTTTATGATGAAAATATATGAGACACGAAATGTTTTTCAATAATAAAGTTTATTAAAAAAAAAATACTAAATTCCTGTTTTACATCAGAGTTCTGTTCAATTGATATAGTTATTATACATTTTTGGTGATTTACACTTTTGTATATGTATACCATGATGTTATTATGCCTTTGAAATTATAATACAGACCTTATAGCGCATGGGGAACCCGATAGTTCATCTTCTGTGCAACTTCTATATATATGGTTCAATTTCGAAACATAGTGCTTGAATTACTAGACTTTCACTAGAGACATGTATTGGTAAGTTGAAAGAAGCTTTTTATTGAGCAGTTAGGTCCGAATCCTGGATTATAATCACATACGTAAGAAACACTAGAATATATCCTTTTCATTTTATTATTTTAGCTGTGTGTCCAAATACGTGTTCTCAAATCTGGATTATCTCCAATAAAGGAGTTACTTTTCATATTATTTTTGACATCTCAACATAGACAAAGGAAAATATTTAAGTCTAGTCGTAAGCCCCGTAAATGCCCAGAAATCCATATTATTCTTCATCTATGTTAAGATTTCATACATACAAGGGTAAATTTCCATGAATATCTAACAACTCGAGAGGTTGAATAAACCATAAAATCTCAATAACTCCCTCTGTGGCTAGAATACAAAAGTAATTGGACATCATGTACAGAATTCATACCCCCAATAATGGAGCACGCTTGACGCCTCTTCTCTGGGGTCAAGCATGTCGTTTTTCCAGCGCAGTTTCTCCGAGCCTTTGTTTAGAGTTTCTCCCTTTGTCTGCCGGAACAGAATGGTATCTCCGCCCACATTTCTATGGCCCTCGAACGCAATCACTCCGAGAACAGGTGAATATATGCAATGTGCAATATGCATATGCACTCGGAACCACGCGACTGCAGTGATCATTACTGCGTTCCGCCGTATGTTCATGGGGACATCTCGCGAATGCGAAATATGAAAGGCAAATGATTTAGCGAGGATACGGCTCGAATAAAATTTACAATATTAAAAAATATATACAAGAGGTATTAATAAATATTTTAATATAATCATTTGCATTAAAATATGTATTATATTATGTTTTTGATATTTCAAAATAGATAAGGAAGAATATGAAAGCCTAAGCATTTACAGGGCTTGCGAACTATAAGAGATCTATTAAAGTATATTACAGGTCATACATAAGCCCTGTACTTATATACCCAGACTTTCATATAATTTATTTATTTATTTATTTAAACTTCATGTACAGAAAATAAATAAGTACATTGACGAGCTTATTGCTAAAAAGCAATAGCTTCAAATTAACTGAAAACAGACTAGTGATATTTGTTAAAACGTTTGATACCATATAAAGCTGTTTCCAATCAGAGGGTAGATACTGCTTGAACATTAAATAAAAGATAAATTACAAGTTGATGATAATAAGGAGGGCAAAGGAAAAGGGAGTTAAGGGAAGGAGGTAGAGGAAAAAACTAGGGGAGGAGGTTTGATGGACAGTTGGAATTTAATGATACATAGTAATGTCTCAGACGTTTCTTAAAAGTTATTAGACAAGGTAAATTTTATTTTAATGATTATTCATGTAAGGATGTAGATATGTCAAAATAACTTCCAAGTGAAGAAACCCAGATTTGTGAATAATTATTATAAAAGGACATAGTCAAAATATTGAATTTAAATTTAATTTTTTGAAAATGTTTACTTATAATGTTTTCTGAAATAAATAAAACACAATTTTTTATTTAATCAGTTAGGTTTTTGGTACTATTAATCCAACCGGTTTCGACAAGCTCCATGTCTTTACAATTTTGAAACTAAACAAATAATTAATATGATAATAAGAACTAAAAATTGTAACTTAAAATTAAGTGATCTGTATTTGTGATGGGTGATTATTTATTTGAAATATTCAGTGCTCTTCAGTTTTGAGTTACAATAAATGGAAATTAACAACATAACCAACTCAATATTTTGCAATTTAAGAATCTTAGAGATATACCATATTACATGTACATTTATACACCTAACGATATTAAATTCAATTTTTACATCCAAAAACGTTATTTATTTTTTATTTATGTGATCCAGGATTCGGACCTCACATACTGATATAAGAGTTTCTGCTCAATAAAAAGCTTCTTTTCATCTCACCAATAGATGTCTCTAGTGAAGTTCTAGTTATACAAGAACAATGTTTCTGAATTGGTTCATATATATAGAACTTCCAATAATTGGAGTAGTGTGGTTGTCAATAATGGGTAGAATTGGTGAATGTAATACTTGTGTAAAGTGATCACTTAAACCAGCCTATGACGGTCGTCAGCCCCGTAAATGTCCAGACTTGTCTCTTTTTTTATTTATAAAGACTAATTAATAAAAACTGCTTTAAAAATTTGATTGATAATCTTTCTGGGCAGTGTATTCATGTGATAACGGATAGCGGATAAATAATTAAGTGAAGATAAGGCAGGATTTCAATAAGCTCATAGCATGCCCCGTCCACAGTTAATAAGACCTAACCAGACCTCAAGCAAACAATAAGTTGAGATTGCATCTCTGTTTACATACGTACCCACTTCCTTTGTACCCGTAACAAAGAACTAACGATAATGGGCCACGGGCATATTCAATAAGTAACAATAATCTGGAACTGATCATCGCTTACTTCCTATAAGGAACGAGGAGATTCATAATACTCTATAAACCTTGAATATATCAAGGAATACACCGAATCTAGGAAATATTATAAATAAAGAAAATTAAATTTTAAAAAGAAACGTTGCATTTACTTTAGGTTTTGATAAAACTAAATTCTTTTTATTTATTTTTATTTTATTTATTTATTTAATATATACAAGAGTTTTTTACAATTCAATTAATTTTCTAGACATATCTATTTTATAGTCTTTTAATTAATTACGCTTTTCTCTGCAATCAAGAGACTAAGCTCTTGTGCTTGGAGAGGGACATACACTTATTATAAAAAAATGGATATTAAAATCATTGTTTACGTGATATGGTAATATAACACTCTTCTTATCATTCACCCTTCACTTTATGAAATACCACTTAAAAACTCGACCACGCGACTTCCGGTTTCGGAATAACCGCTCCATCACCAGTTTACAGTTGACCTGATGATGGAATGGTTATTCCGATACCAGCTGTCATGAAGTAGTGCTTTTAAGTGGTTTTAATTAATTAAAGCGTATTTGTATTATTTATCAATTCGGCATTAACTTTGTCGAATGAATAACATGCTGATTATTCAAAAATTAAACACTTGTAAAATACCACTTATTGTGTTTTATTTCTTATAAAACTCAATAAGTGGTATAACACAAGTTTTTAATTTAAAGTAATCGAATAATCTTTTCATTATTAGAGAAAAGTGAGATATTGTACATATAAAAGTTTTAAAATCGACAAATTCACCGTGACACTTGAAGATAATTTTTTATTTTGATAAATAAATCACGTATGAAGTTTATGTTCTCATTATATTTTTCAACGGGGTGGCCCAATGTTCAACATTTTAAGCACGAAATCCAAAGAAAAGTTTTAACTCTCGATAAACCTCACGTCACCATTTCATAGCCGTTTAACTACATAAAAATACTATAAAAATAAAATACGTATTATTTTCCATAAATAATAAATCGGAAATTGCAAAATTAAGAACATTAACAATAAATATGGGTGTCGAACACTGCAATATATCGTTTCGAACATTTTTAATTTGTTGCATACGGATGTTAGAGGTCAAAATAAAATATGGAACAAAGGCAAAATAAAGAAATGGGTAAATGATCAACAGTTAATTTTATGAAAATTGTAAAATGTTTATATTCTTAATTTTTATCTCTTTTTGTGTGAATATTATGTAAAAATGGTTTAAAACAATAAAAAATGTATTACAAAAGAACTCCACCGACAAGACACACAAGGTGGTACGTGTCTGATTTTTTTTAAAAATAAGTATAAAATTGTTATTCAAATAAATTCATACGATATATGTTTAAAAAAAAGCTGTATTCTCAAAGTATGTTGAGATGATTTAGCCATGTGGAACATATGAGTGATTAAAGAACGGTAAAACAAAACATCCATTCCTGTTTTGTTACATAAAAGGACATAGAAAGGCTAAAAAATGATGGGTGCAGAGTTAATGGTATACTAAAATCATTTATATCAAATAAAAGTTATCAGAGAAAGCTTAACAGGCAGTTCACAATGCAGTCCAAAATTATGTATGGAAGTGAATCATGGAGTTGACAAAATACTGATGAAAGTAGACTGAATATAGTCAAAATGCGATCCCTCAGACGAAAGTGCGTAATATGATGTATGGTAGATGTTCGAATTGTGAAATAAGGAAGGAATGCAAGGCTGAGATAAGCATTATCGATTATATTAATAGAGGTGTATTGATACGATTTGGACACGTGGAACGACTGAGTGAGGAAAGAATGAAAAATAAATTTACGAGGCGAATGTAGTTGGAAATGAGATTAGAGGAAGACCGATGAAAATTTGGCATGATATGCCAAAAAATATTTCAAAAATATTTGAAAGTCTTCAAGTCAGGAGTCTGAATAATCAGCAGGTAGGTATGTATGAGAATATGCGACGAAAAGGCGAGGAATGTTTGCAAATACTAAGTGGTGCGGCATTCTATTCTCTCTGCCTAACGCTACGGGAAGTGGTATGATGGTTAGTTAGGAACTATCACTTCAACGAACTATGTATCGTTTAATTTGTCACGTATACGTTCAAACGTTGTCAATTTTATTGACCACTTTACAGGCTCTCTAGGAAATGTCGAAACTCTAAGGTGACTGGGAGTTAGCAGTATTGTTCTCTGAGCCAGGGAGATGTGTACCAGCTATAGATATGTGTACCTGTACGAAGTATTGTTCGAAGCCATGTGGGTATGTAAAGTGTTTAATTTATGTACCGAGTGTACCTCACCAAGATCTAACGGAGCAAGTGCATAGGTTCCCATTAAATCATTTACAATAAAAGCGCTGTATGAAGTATAAGCAATCAGAAAATGATTTATTAATAAGTGCTTATTATATTATTGGCAATCTAAACAGTGCAATAACAAAATTATTATTATTTTATGCATAAATTCACATATACATATATAATACCTACACACACATGTGCAGTGGCGTGTACAGAGAACAAATTAGGGTAGGCAGTAGAGGCAGGTAGTAAGGTAAGCTAGGTACTGCTTATATATACATATACAGTATATATATATATATATATATATATATATATATATATATATATATTATATATATTGTATATATATATATATATATATATATATATATATATATATATATTGTATATATATATATATATATATATATATATTATATATATTGTATATATATATATATATATATATATATATATATATATATATATATATATATATATATATATATATATATATATATATATATATATATATATATATATATATATATATATATATATATATATATATATATATATATATATATATATATATATGTAATAAAATAACTAGGTACCATAAATTCACATATACATATATAATACCTACACACACATGTGCAGTGGCGTGTACAGAGAACAAATTAGGGTAGGCAGTAGAGGCAGGTAGTAAGGTAAGCTAGGTACTGCTTATATATACATATACAGTATATATATATATATATATATATATATATATATATATATATATATATATATATATATATATATATATATATTATATATATTGTATATATATATATATATATATATATATATATATATTATATATATTGTATATATATATATATATATATATATATATATTATATATATTGTATATATATATATATATATATATATATATATATATATATATATATATATATATATATATATATATATATATATATATATATATATATATATATATATATATATATATATATATATATATATATATATATATATATATATATATATATATATATATATATATATATATGTAATAAAATAACTAGGTACCTACCTATACATTTTATTAAGTACTTACAAAAAGTACCTACATAAAACAGTTCTACCACAGATGTCGCATGCGTCGCACAGAATTAAACAAAAGAGATCCGATACAAAAAATATATTATTAACTGTCAGAATCAGATAGATAGATAGATAGATAGATATAAAAATTATTATAAAGATAAATTAAGAATAAACTTTAATTACAAAGCAACACATTGTTTATTTTATTATTATACACCCACTTTACATATTATTTACACTTAATTTTCAAAAGGAAAATATTACCACGTTATAAAACGACAATTTTGTTAATCAAAAATGAAGAAACAAAATAAAAATAAAATGGATACTGCTCCTCAAACATTAGAAAACTTACTAGAAAAATTAATACAAAATGCTCAGGTAAGCAAACATCAAAATTTAAAAGATATTTCAGAGAAGTTCATCATTGAAAAATTTACAAGCAAAAATCCTAATGCAAACCAGTGGATGGATATTTTTGAAAAAGAATGTACACGTTTTGAGGTGACAACGGATGAGAAAAAAATTGAAATATTAAGATTGTTTATGGATAAAAGTTGTGAAGATTGGTACAGTTCGATGATGATAAAATTTTCCATGAACTCAGAATGGATAGTATGGAAAAACAACTTTTGTAAAACATTTACAAACAAGGGATGGAACCATGTAATGTTTGCATTATCTTTTAAATATAACGACGGTTCCTTGTTAGACTATGCCATAAGGAAGGAAAAACTTTTGTTGGAGATGAGAAGAACGATCGACATGGGTACCTTAGTAGATCTTATTGTGGCTGGTTTACCAGAATTTATAATTAATAAGATTGATAGAGAAAAATTAGAAGATACAGTCGATTTATTCAATGAAGTAAAAAAACACGAAAACATTGGAAATAAAAAAAGGTTTTCGGATCAAAGAAGATATGGAAATCTAAGAACTAGTGGTAAAATTAAAGATAAAAGTCCATGTAAGATTTGTGAAAAATTAAATAAGGGAACTCGATATCACCCTGAAGTAACGTGCTGGTTTAGAACAAAGGAGGATGATAAGTTTAATAATAAAAATACTATCAGACATGTAAATAATTCAGTTATAGAAGCTAAGTTAAATGAAACCGATCAAAAAAACGAATAGTAACACCATTAATAAATGTCAAACTATTACTAAATGATCAAATTGAAATATTTGGAATTTACGATTCAGGTTCAAATGTTTCTCTAATAAATTCTAAGTTATTAAAACTAAAAGGAAAAGGAAACAATATGAATGAAGCAGATTTAGTAACAATTAATGGTGTTAAAAAGACAAACGGTTTGACGACTTTGAAAATAAAAATATTTGAATTGGAAAAAAACGTTGATGTATATATATTATTGATGAAGAAAATTTCAAATATGATTTTTTGATAGGATTAGATATGATAAAAAAATTTAAACTAATCCAAAATGAAGACTTAAAAATAACACAGAGACAATGCTTGAAAAATGAAAATAAAAAGAAAGTAGAAAAAATTTCTACAAAATATAAAATTAAAAATAGTGAATTTAAAAATACAGAAAATAACAACAGCGAGGAATGCAAAATAAATTATAATGAACATGTAAAAGAAGAAGATTTTGAAATAAAAATAAATCATTTAAATCAATTTCAAAAATCTAAAATAAATGAACTGATTTGCAAATATAAATCCGTTTTTGCAAAAGACAAATATGATATCGGCACTGTTAGTGGATACGAAGCGAGGATAGACTTACTAGTAGACAGATATTGCAGTAAGAGGCCTTACAGATGTACTGTAGAAGATAAAAAGGAGATAGAAAAACAAATTGCAAAATTACTGGATAATAAGCTAATAGAAGAATCCTACAGTCCATTTGCTGCACCTGTTACATTGGCATTTAAAAAAGAGGAAAACAAAAAATCCAGACTGTGTATAGATTTCAGAGACTTGAATAAAATAGTAGTGCCTCAAGCCCAACCATTTCCTTTAATTGAAGACCTAATGATAAAGACCAGGAATTGCAAATTTTTTTCAACACTAGATATAAACTCAGCGTTTTGGTCTATTCCTTTACGAATCGAAGACAGAAAAAAGACGGGATTTGTTACACAAGAAGGACATTTCCAATGGACTTGCCTACCATTTGGATTGAAGACCTCACCAGCAATTTTTCAAAGGATACTAGGTAACATATTAAGAAAGTATAAACTTACAGATTTCACCGTTAATTACATAGATGATATTCTTATATTTTCTAAAACTTTTGCTGAGCACATTAAACATCTAACACAGTTGCTGGAAGCGATCGAAACGGAAGGTTTCAGGTTAAAATTTACAAAATGCGCATTTGCGTCAGACTTGGTAAAATATCTAGGTCATATAATTCAAAATAATTCAATAAAACCAGTAAAGGATAATTTGATTTCAATAAAGAATTTTCCTGTTCCAAAAACGATAAAAAATGTAAGACAATTTCTGGGGAAAATAAACTTTTACCATGAATACATACCAAAGAGTGCAATAATACTAGATCCATTGCATAACTTACTAAGGAAAAATCAAAAATTTATTTGGTGTGATAAATGCCAAAAAGCATTTGAAATAACAAAAAGCATGCTTTGCTCACAGCCCGTTCTAGAAATTTTTGATCAGGATTTACCAATCAACATTTATACCGATGCTTCTTTAGAAGGTGTTGGGGCCATTTTGAAACAAAAGCAGCCCGATGGTAGAGAAAAACCAGTGGCATACTTTTCAAAAAAACTAAATGAAGCCCAGAAGAAAAAAAAAGCAATATATTTAGAATGTTTAGCAATTAAGGAAGCAGTAAGATACTGGCAATACTGGTTAATAGGTAAATCATTTACGGTTTATTCAGATCACAAACCTTTGGAAAATATGAATCTGAAATCTAGGACCGATGAAGAGTTAGGTGATTTAACATATTATTTATCGCAATATGAATTTGAAATAAAATATAATCCAGGAAAGAAGAATTTAGAAGCAGATTGTCTTAGCAGGAATCCAGTATTAGAATCGAGTGAAAATGCAGATGAACAATTAAAAGTTGTAAATTTGGTTAAATTAGAAGATATTTTAAGAGATCAGAATAAAAATGAAAGAATTCAACAGAAAAAAAACAAATGGATTGAAAAAAACAATGTCTATTTTAAAAAGGTCAAGAAAAAAGAAAAAATAATTCTTTCAGAACCGTTTAGCATCGAAATCATTAAAAACATACATGAAAACCTATGCCATATTGGAATTGGACAAATGCAAAAGACTATTAGTCCACATTACACAGCCAAAAATTTGACGAAAAACATAAAAACAATTTGTAGAAATTGTGAAATTTGTATTAAAAATAAATCAAGAGGACAAAAGAAATTTGGATTTATGTCTCATCTAGGCCCGGCCACAAAGCCTTTTGAAATAATATCTTTAGACACAATTGGAGGTTTAGGAGGTTCAAGATCAACAAAAAAATATCTACATCTCTTAGTGGATCACTTTACAAGATACGCATTTATTTTAACCTCGAAAACTCAGAATGCAAATGATTTTATAAAACTAGTCATGAAAATAACAGAAACCGAGGATATTGGTATGCTTCTCACCGACCAATACCCAGGAATAAACTCGAAAGAATTCAAGGAATTCTTAAATGACAAGCGGATCCCAATAATCTTCACTGCAGTAAATGCACCATTCTCAAATGGCCTAAATGAAAGGCTGAATCAAACATTGGTGAACAAAATCAGATGCAAAATAAATGAAAAAGGGAAAAGAAGAGCATGGACCACAATAGCTCAAGAATGTGTTAATAAATATAATAATACTAATCACTCAGTCACTGACTTTTCCCCAAGTTATCTTTTATATGGTACAGATGTAAATATTTTACCCAACGAATTAAAACAAGGAAAATCTAATAATGACTGGATTAGAGACAGGCAAATAGCGCTTGAAAATACAATAAAATCACATAATTACAATAAAACATTATTTGACAAAAATAGGATAGGCTGCGAATTCAACGTAGGAGACATGGTGTATGTGGAAAATGGAAACAAGCTAAACAGAAAAAAATTGGATGAACTAAAAATTGGACCTTATAAAATTATTGAAAAAATTTCTAACTCAATATACAGAATTGATACAGGTCACAAAAAAATAAAATCAAACCTTTATCATATCACTAAACTTATACCAGTCCCTTCACTTCAAGGAGATGATCCGGAGGACGAATGAAAATTTTACTATGAATTTTCTTCCCCAAGGGGGGAGATGTAATAAAATAACTAGGTACCTACCTATACATTTTATTAAGTACTTACAAAAAGTACCTACATAAAACAGTTCTACCACAGATGTCGCATGCGTCGCACAGAATTAAACAAAAGAGATCCGATACAAAAAATATATTATTAACTGTCAGAATCAGATAGATAGATAGATAGATAGATATAAAAATTATTATAAAGATAAATTAAGAATAAACTTTAATTACAAAGCAACACATTGTTTATTTTATTATTATACACCCACTTTACATATTATTTACACTTAATTTTCAAAAGGAAAATATTACCACGTTATAAAACGACAATTTTGTTAATCAAAAATGAAGAAACAAAATAAAAATAAAATGGATACTGCTCCTCAAACATTAGAAAACTTACTAGAAAAATTAATACAAAATGCTCAGGTAAGCAAACATCAAAATTTAAAAGATATTTCAGAGAAGTTCATCATTGAAAAATTTACAAGCAAAAATCCTAATGCAAACCAGTGGATGGATATTTTTGAAAAAGAATGTACACGTTTTGAGGTGACAACGGATGAGAAAAAAATTGAAATATTAAGATTGTTTATGGATAAAAGTTGTGAAGATTGGTACAGTTCGATGATGATAAAATTTTCCATGAACTCAGAATGGATAGTATGGAAAAACAACTTTTGTAAAACATTTACAAACAAGGGATGGAACCATGTAATGTTTGCATTATCTTTTAAATATAACGACGGTTCCTTGTTAGACTATGCCATAAGGAAGGAAAAACTTTTGTTGGAGATGAGAAGAACGATCGACATGGGTACCTTAGTAGATCTTATTGTGGCTGGTTTACCAGAATTTATAATTAATAAGATTGATAGAGAAAAATTAGAAGATACAGTCGATTTATTCAATGAAGTAAAAAAACACGAAAACATTGGAAATAAAAAAAGGTTTTCGGATCAAAGAAGATATGGAAATCTAAGAACTAGTGGTAAAATTAAAGATAAAAGTCCATGTAAGATTTGTGAAAAATTAAATAAGGGAACTCGATATCACCCTGAAGTAACGTGCTGGTTTAGAACAAAGGAGGATGATAAGTTTAATAATAAAAATACTATCAGACATGTAAATAATTCAGTTATAGAAGCTAAGTTAAATGAAACCGATCAAAAAAACGAATAGTAACACCATTAATAAATGTCAAACTATTACTAAATGATCAAATTGAAATATTTGGAATTTACGATTCAGGTTCAAATGTTTCTCTAATAAATTCTAAGTTATTAAAACTAAAAGGAAAAGGAAACAATATGAATGAAGCAGATTTAGTAACAATTAATGGTGTTAAAAAGACAAACGGTTTGACGACTTTGAAAATAAAAATATTTGAATTGGAAAAAAACGTTGATGTATATATATTATTGATGAAGAAAATTTCAAATATGATTTTTTGATAGGATTAGATATGATAAAAAAATTTAAACTAATCCAAAATGAAGACTTAAAAATAACACAGAGACAATGCTTGAAAAATGAAAATAAAAAGAAAGTAGAAAAAATTTCTACAAAATATAAAATTAAAAATAGTGAATTTAAAAATACAGAAAATAACAACAGCGAGGAATGCAAAATAAATTATAATGAACATGTAAAAGAAGAAGATTTTGAAATAAAAATAAATCATTTAAATCAATTTCAAAAATCTAAAATAAATGAACTGATTTGCAAATATAAATCCGTTTTTGCAAAAGACAAATATGATATCGGCACTGTTAGTGGATACGAAGCGAGGATAGACTTACTAGTAGACAGATATTGCAGTAAGAGGCCTTACAGATGTACTGTAGAAGATAAAAAGGAGATAGAAAAACAAATTGCAAAATTACTGGATAATAAGCTAATAGAAGAATCCTACAGTCCATTTGCTGCACCTGTTACATTGGCATTTAAAAAAGAGGAAAACAAAAAATCCAGACTGTGTATAGATTTCAGAGACTTGAATAAAATAGTAGTGCCTCAAGCCCAACCATTTCCTTTAATTGAAGACCTAATGATAAAGACCAGGAATTGCAAATTTTTTTCAACACTAGATATAAACTCAGCGTTTTGGTCTATTCCTTTACGAATCGAAGACAGAAAAAAGACGGGATTTGTTACACAAGAAGGACATTTCCAATGGACTTGCCTACCATTTGGATTGAAGACCTCACCAGCAATTTTTCAAAGGATACTAGGTAACATATTAAGAAAGTATAAACTTACAGATTTCACCGTTAATTACATAGATGATATTCTTATATTTTCTAAAACTTTTGCTGAGCACATTAAACATCTAACACAGTTGCTGGAAGCGATCGAAACGGAAGGTTTCAGGTTAAAATTTACAAAATGCGCATTTGCGTCAGACTTGGTAAAATATCTAGGTCATATAATTCAAAATAATTCAATAAAACCAGTAAAGGATAATTTGATTTCAATAAAGAATTTTCCTGTTCCAAAAACGATAAAAAATGTAAGACAATTTCTGGGGAAAATAAACTTTTACCATGAATACATACCAAAGAGTGCAATAATACTAGATCCATTGCATAACTTACTAAGGAAAAATCAAAAATTTATTTGGTGTGATAAATGCCAAAAAGCATTTGAAATAACAAAAAGCATGCTTTGCTCACAGCCCGTTCTAGAAATTTTTGATCAGGATTTACCAATCAACATTTATACCGATGCTTCTTTAGAAGGTGTTGGGGCCATTTTGAAACAAAAGCAGCCCGATGGTAGAGAAAAACCAGTGGCATACTTTTCAAAAAAACTAAATGAAGCCCAGAAGAAAAAAAAAGCAATATATTTAGAATGTTTAGCAATTAAGGAAGCAGTAAGATACTGGCAATACTGGTTAATAGGTAAATCATTTACGGTTTATTCAGATCACAAACCTTTGGAAAATATGAATCTGAAATCTAGGACCGATGAAGAGTTAGGTGATTTAACATATTATTTATCGCAATATGAATTTGAAATAAAATATAATCCAGGAAAGAAGAATTTAGAAGCAGATTGTCTTAGCAGGAATCCAGTATTAGAATCGAGTGAAAATGCAGATGAACAATTAAAAGTTGTAAATTTGGTTAAATTAGAAGATATTTTAAGAGATCAGAATAAAAATGAAAGAATTCAACAGAAAAAAAACAAATGGATTGAAAAAAACAATGTCTATTTTAAAAAGGTCAAGAAAAAAGAAAAAATAATTCTTTCAGAACCGTTTAGCATCGAAATCATTAAAAACATACATGAAAACCTATGCCATATTGGAATTGGACAAATGCAAAAGACTATTAGTCCACATTACACAGCCAAAAATTTGACGAAAAACATAAAAACAATTTGTAGAAATTGTGAAATTTGTATTAAAAATAAATCAAGAGGACAAAAGAAATTTGGATTTATGTCTCATCTAGGCCCGGCCACAAAGCCTTTTGAAATAATATCTTTAGACACAATTGGAGGTTTAGGAGGTTCAAGATCAACAAAAAAATATCTACATCTCTTAGTGGATCACTTTACAAGATACGCATTTATTTTAACCTCGAAAACTCAGAATGCAAATGATTTTATAAAACTAGTCATGAAAATAACAGAAACCGAGGATATTGGTATGCTTCTCACCGACCAATACCCAGGAATAAACTCGAAAGAATTCAAGGAATTCTTAAATGACAAGCGGATCCCAATAATCTTCACTGCAGTAAATGCACCATTCTCAAATGGCCTAAATGAAAGGCTGAATCAAACATTGGTGAACAAAATCAGATGCAAAATAAATGAAAAAGGGAAAAGAAGAGCATGGACCACAATAGCTCAAGAATGTGTTAATAAATATAATAATACTAATCACTCAGTCACTGACTTTTCCCCAAGTTATCTTTTATATGGTACAGATGTAAATATTTTACCCAACGAATTAAAACAAGGAAAATCTAATAATGACTGGATTAGAGACAGGCAAATAGCGCTTGAAAATACAATAAAATCACATAATTACAATAAAACATTATTTGACAAAAATAGGATAGGCTGCGAATTCAACGTAGGAGACATGGTGTATGTGGAAAATGGAAACAAGCTAAACAGAAAAAAATTGGATGAACTAAAAATTGGACCTTATAAAATTATTGAAAAAATTTCTAACTCAATATACAGAATTGATACAGGTCACAAAAAAATAAAATCAAACCTTTATCATATCACTAAACTTATACCAGTCCCTTCACTTCAAGGAGATGATCCGGAGGACGAATGAAAATTTTACTATGAATTTTCTTCCCCAAGGGGGGAGATGTAATAAAATAACTAGGTACCTACCTATACATTTTATTAAGTATATAGATAGATATAAAAATTATTATAAAGATAAATTAAGAATAAACTTTAATTACAAAGCAACACATTGTTTATTTTATTATTATACACCCACTTTACATATTATTTACACTTAATTTTCAAAAGGAAAATATTACCACGTTATGTATATATATATATATATATATATATATATATATATATATATATATATATATATATATATATATATATATATATATATATATAAATATAAATATTTATATATATATTTATTAATATATATATATATATATATATATATATATATATATATATATATATATATATATATATATATATATATATATATATATATATATATATATATATATATATATATATATATATATATATATATATATATTATATATATATATATATATTTATATATATATATATATATATATATATATATATATATATATATATATATATATATATATATATATATATATATATATATATATATATATATATATATATATATATATATATATATATATATATATATATATATATATATATATATATATATATATATATATATATATATATATATATATATATATATATATATATATATATATTTATATATATTTATATATATATATATATATATATTTATATATATATATATAAACATATATATATACATATATATATATATATATATATATATATATATATATATATATATATATATATATATATATACATATATATATATATATATATATATATATATATATATATATATATATATATATATAATAAATTTGAAAGACCGTTTATGCTATAGCATATAAAAAAAATAAAACACTTGGGTAAGACCAATTTTTAGAGATTATTAATGTTAACACAACTACTTTTGAGAACTAGATATGTTCTCATTAAAAAAATATTGCCAAATCAATAAATTATATGTTTTGTATTTTACATTTTATTCATGCGTAAGCGTAAGTGCCTACAGATTATTTATTAGCATAATAAGTTTATTTTAACTGTGTAAATCATTAAATAGTTGGATAGGTTTAAAAGGCTTATTTGAGAAAGTTTGATGAATTTAGGTGCTACCTTTTATAATAAAGGGATAAAACTATCGAATAAATTTTATAGATCTTTTCAGAAAATCATAAAATTATACAGTTACTTCAAACTTCTCATTGTTAGTACAGTTTATTTTTAATGCATATTGTAATAATTATTACCTATAAATGTATTCATAAATGTGTCCCGATATACAATATACTAATCGTCCAAGACTAAAATCGTTATTAAAACCTTTATATTCACCGTAAATAATAATTCTGCATGTTACTGTATTTTACAATCTTATTTTATATACTAAAGGCTTCTGGGATTTTAATGTGTACTAAACGGTTTATCTCCTTCTTAGTATTGTATTTTGATTTAGCGTTTACTGACTCCTCGAACTAAAATTGACAAAGAATATTAATACAGTGTGCTTACCAGTGAAATAGTTGTACAATAACGCAGGTAATTTCTTTACACAAAATTAATATTATTTATTTTATCGGACACTGGATAATTCGCCTAACGGATGAGACGTCGATTTGCAGGTGTCTTAACTTAATGTGAAATATCTATCGTTTTATTTTTTTTTTATGAAAGAAGACAATTCCGCAACTGATGCTAGGTCAACCAAGACGTAAACCCTGGGGTGCTAGGTCGTAAACCCTGGTATGTTCAGACTTACATCTTCTTACATAAAAACAATTGAAAAAAAACGATCATGTCTCATATCATGTTGGAACACCTGTAAATTTCTTTTAAGCCCAGAAAATGCATGGGTTTTCGTTGCGAAACTGTAGTTTTCAAGGAAAATAGACCCCATCTTTGAAGTATTATATTTATAAAATAAAACTTGCGTGCTTCTTAAATTGCAAAATAAAATATTCCCGAAGCGTATTCGTTAATTTGATTTTACCCTTGTCAAAACTGAAAAATGTAACAACAAAAAAATTGCTGCACAGCTCGTATTTCTGCATAAAGTCACCAAATTAATATTAATTTTTATATTTGTTTTACTTGGTAAATACCACCAAATACATATATATAAATATAAAAACACATGAGCATATTAAGGAATGCCTCTACACATGAACTTCAGAGGGTTCTGAAATGAGGACATTATTTTATGAATTTTCAAATAAACGATAAAATAATGCATCAAAAACTCTAATAATCCATATTAAATTCAAAATAATAATCAAGAATGTATTATAAATGCATAGAATTTCAAAAATATTCACTGCCTTCTAGAAAGATCATTAATGTTACATAACATGATTTAGTTACGTGCATACGATTACAAATGTACAAAACGTTGCAGGAAAAAAGATGCGTGGGCGGATCTGTACATCTCAAATGATTAAAAGTCTCAAAGTCTCGAACGACGAGACTATAGTCGATTAGAGGAACAGGTCCCATTTTTCTTAAATCAAATTGCCCGGAGCTGGAAGATTCATCGGCTACAGTATATTATTTTACGTTTGTTTTTAAATCTACAAAAACTTTAATGCGTTAAGTCAAGCAACGCTTTAAATTACAATAATAAATAGGAAATTAAGATCTATCACGAGATCATCAGATGCCATGAAATGTTATTTCAGGCTCTCCTAAAGTAACATATTTTAACCAATTCCTAATGAATCTCGCCCATCTTTGCAAACAATCTTTGCCTCTTTCATATTCATGCATCTCCTCATACAATACCCCCGATTATTCCGACTCCTGACTAGAGTATTTGACATTTTAAATATTCTAAATACTTGATAATGCCAAGTATTCATCAATCTTTCTCTGCCTTATTATTATATTACCGACTACATTCGCCTCATAAATTTGTTTTGCCGCACATTTGTCCGACGGAACGCAAGTTTAGACACCTTCAAATATCGATATATCATCCGTAGGGTGAATAATCCAGTGTCTGAATAAATAATAATAAATTGTAATAAAAACGATTTTGAAAACCTACGATGATTTTTGAATTGTGGTCCTCTTCTTCTTCTTCAAACACATTTCCGTACCCCAATGGTGCATAGGGCACTGCATTATATAAAACCCAAGTGTTATCTTGATCGTTAACACACGAAGGAAATGTGATCAGCCCTCCGCTTCAGGTACCGGTCCAGGGTAATATTAAAGAATTATCAAAGTGAAAAAGTCACTTTTATTTATTTTACCACCCTCCTCCCCCTGGGAATTGAACCTGGGACCTCCAGAACGGTAGCTGAGCGTGCTGACCAATAAACTACGGAGACGGTGTACAGTGTGTAGTGGTTAGTACCACTTTATAAAAATCAGTAAAGAAATATTTTGAATATCCACATGAGACAAAGGAAGCAATGAAGAAGCTTTAATTATATTCTAAACTTTACATGCAATAATGTATTGGTTATGAATAGAATAATGATAATGACGCGTTTTCTCTTCTGGGGTATGCAAATCAGCAAGGCTGTGATTGCCATCAGAAGGTTACTTTACAGTAAGCACGGGAGATGACACAAATGAGAATAAACAGCCGCCAACATTCAGTGTTGGTTACTTAATTAGAGAAAGAGTAAACAAGTCGAGATGTGAGTGTTGTCAATTAAACATCAAGCGACCCAAGTCATTAGGGTGGGGTAAAAGTTCTCGGCGGACCGAGATTTACAGGCGCCGAGATAGTACGAGTTTTCCAAAGCCGGCATATTTTATGTTACGTCTAACTTTACAAAGAGCCAGCGCCGGAGACTAAATGACTGGCAAACTTGACTCGGTATTGTTCAACTTTTGCAATATATTTGAGACAACTATTTTTATTTTTAGGAATTTCTACTTTCTACATTGTAAGAGCAGATTTCTTGTAGCCACGATTTCACGTGGAAATTTAATGTTGGCAGAGAAGAATTTCCTATTTTTTTCAATATATGTATATATATTTAGAATGTAGGTATCCTAAGCAAGGATAAGTATCGATATCTCTTATAACAGGAGTCAATAGTTTGACAAGTTAAATGGGCCAAATTATCATTGAAACAAGGTAAAATTGGTACCAGGGAGCCGCAAATATGTAATATACATATGCACTTAAAATAAATACGGAATTTAAAAAAAAAAAGTTATTTTTATAAAATAATTAAATAAAACGTCATCCATGGATCGTTCTTGCTAGTTTTGCTTTATCTGATAAAAGCTACTTTCTATTATTAATTGAATGCATTATTGTAAACTTTCATATTTTTTCTGCTTCTATTAGTTATAAGTTTGTTTGAAATCAGATAAAATTAAAGTTTATGTCTTAAGAGCCACATATGTCTATTCAAAGAGATGCATGAGGCTCGTGAGGCCGCTTTTGACTATGCCTTTAATACATCGTGAAAATACCCTTTCGATGCCAAAATATTTAATAAAATAGCCTGATCGCATTTGAGTTTTTGATGTAAAAAATGTTACTTAAACTTAGATTACGGGATATTCGTAAATTTTACGGACATCCAATCTGTGGGGAGCACCGAGGAAAATGTGAGGTGTAAATAATGTAGTGACAACTAGCAATGTATCTTAATTGTTTATCAATATTTTTTATTTGTATTTTACATTAAGTTCTCAAAAAACTTACTGCACTTATTTTTTAAATGCTTTTAGTAAACGTTTTTTGTGAAATGTGAGTTTATCTAACCTAGACAAACATTTTACGATAGTCCCGTATATTGAAAAAAATCCGTGGTCTAGGGTTAAAAAAAGTGGGACATATTTGTCAACTTTTAAGGAATTTTAAAGATTTTTCAATATTGGTTTTGAACGTATAAATACATTATAAAAAGTAAATTTTAATAACCAACCCCACTTTTTAAGAAGAAAGCCTAGTTTATTTACTCTTTGCCTTTGCTAATGAATTATAATTAATATTATGAGACCATTGCAAAGCGGTGCGGTCTCTTATATACAGAAGAATGAACAGCGCAAACTCTAATCTAAAAAAACTGTATTTTAATTATGTACACACATTCTCCTACCTAATTAAAAAAAATGTTTATTGAGGTTATACAACATTCCTATGAGAGTTGAGAATTTGCGATGGAAGTGCATTGTATCACAATGAAATCGCTCACTCCTTTCAAGAACGTCATAAATAAAAAATCGTAAATTTTCAGTTGTGCATGTTTTCGGAATGCCAAGAAAATGTACTATATCCCAGCTAAAGCGGCAGATTTTAAACTTAATATTTACCCGCTACAGGGCAGAAAGTGTTGTTTTTGCATTTTGAAGAAAAGGTATTGTTTAATTTTTGATTTAAAAAGAGAAAAAACATTCAGGTTTTACCTAAAAACATCTGTTGCACAGTAAAAAGTTCAGTAAGTGGCTTGATATTTATTTTTAATACATTGTATTATATTTTTTAACTTTAAAAACGATCTCCTGAAAAATCAAGTTTTTTGATTTATGACGTTCTTGAAAGGAGTGAGCGAAATGTAAATGGAAGTCGGTAAAGGTATCATAATCCGGAGGTAGTTCCTCGATATTTAAGCCCATTTAATTTAAAATGTGCCAGTTTTACGATATGAATACGTGTTATTTATCCCTTACTGAA